>NC_135534.1:146815119-147115119 GCF_045843805.1 Urocitellus parryii | reverse complement strand
AGAATCATTGATATGTTTATGATAGTAAATCTTCCTAT
Organism: Urocitellus parryii; assembly: GCF_045843805.1. Lineage (NCBI taxonomy): Eukaryota > Metazoa > Chordata > Mammalia > Rodentia > Sciuridae > Urocitellus > Urocitellus parryii. Next base: position 147,115,081 of record NC_135534.1, on the reverse strand, counting down.
CCATGAATATGCTTTGTCTATCAATTTACATCTGTCTTTGTTAATATATTTTTTAAATTATAAATCTCATTAAACTTTCATTAATCCTCCTTTTAGCCCAGGGTTTATTATATATTTTTGACAATTGTTTTATAAATGGTAACTTTAAAAAAAATTTACATTATAAATGTTTGGTTACTGGTACATAGACCTTCAATCTTATTAGAAAAGTATTTTTTTGGAGAGTCTAGAAAAACAACCCTACTGGTTCATTGCTAATGAGAATGCAAAATGATTGCAACCTCCTTGTGAGGATAATTGCACATAAATCGCCGCATACTTATTTTTCCTTTAAACTAAATATATTACTTCTAAAATTTTAGCTTGATAAAACACTTCTGCAATATGAAAAAAACACATCAGTACCAATTATTTATTGTGGTATTCTTTGTAATGGCAAAATATTGGAAACCCAAATGTGCAGTTATAGGACTGGGTGAATAACAATGGCATATCCAAACAGTTGCATACTATGAACCTGTAAAAGCATTAGGAATATTTCTATAAATCGTTAAATGGAAAAAAGGAAGGTACAAAAAGTGTATTAATTATAACAATTTGTTTAAGAAATAGAAGTAAGTTTTTGCATGTGTGTATGTATATTTATGTAGGTATTTATTTGCTTAAGTTTTCAAACAGATGTATAGGGATAGATACACCAAAAAAGTAATAAAAATGAATGACTAAATTTCTGATTGTTTTAATGGTTGTAGGATCATTCAAGATTTGTTTTATCCTAAGTCTTCTTGTGGTAATTTATATTATTCTAAACATTTGTCTTTTCCATCTTGGTTTATAATGTATTGGTATAAAGGATCACTGCTTTTTAATTTATTGCATCTGTAGTTATATCCTCTTTTCATTTCTATTATCATTAATTCAGGTTATTTTTTTTCTTTACTAATCTTAGTAGAGATTTTTCAATTTTATTTTTCTTCCAAGAGAACCCATTTTAGATTTTACCCATCCTCTATGTTGTTTTTATTCATTTTTATTAAATTTTCTATTACTTCCCCCTAGTTTACTCTTTGTTAACACAAACATTTTAGGTTATGAATTTCCCCTGAAAAAGTTCTTTAGCTGCATCCCACAAATGTTTATATATTAGCTTGCATATTTAACTTAACAAAAGGTGAAGCTGATTAGGGCTGGGGATGTGGCTCAAGTCTTAGCTAGCTCCCCTGGCATGCGCGGGGTGCTGGGTTGGATCCTCAGCACCACATAAAAATAAAATAAAGATGTTGTGTCCACCAAAAACTAAAAAAGGTGAAGTTGGGTGAAGTTGATTAACTTTTCCCCAAAGAACATTTTTACTTAACTCCTTCTATCACAATTCAATTATATCCTCTAGAATTTGCCAGCCTAATTTTTTAATCCCACTAATTTAATATTAGTGCTATTATTTTAATGGTCACTATTTCTATGTATTTACTTTTCCCTATTTTCTTTGGTTCCCATTTCTTCTTTTACATCAGAAATTACTTTAGATATAATTTTGCTTTTTCCCCAAAAACTATTTTTTTGTAAGTTACTTTAGTGAAGATCTCTGTTTTTATTTTTTTGAAAACACTTTTCATTCTTTTTCTTGAAATATATTTATAATTTGCATGCAATTTTGATAGTCATTTTTCATAGCATTTTAAAGATATTGCTATTGAGTCTAGTGCTCATTCCTTTGAAAGCAAAGTCATTTTTCTTTTCTCGTGAGGGTGTCCTTATCCTTGTTTTTGCTACAACGTGCCTAGATAAAAAAAAATTAATTAGTTCTGCTTAGAATTCATTAGGAATACTAAGCCCTAACTTTGTGTCCTTTTGAATTCAGAAAAGTTTTTATTCATTCTTTTCCAAATATTTCCATTCTTACATTACTGAATTATCACCTCCTGGAACTGTCATGAAAATGCTCTTGTATATTTATGTCTGCCTTCTGTGTCTTTAAACTGTCTTTCAGCACTTTGTCTCTCTGTTGCATTCCACCTATTTTGTACACATCCATTTTCCAGATTACCAAGTCTCTCTTTAACTATATCTTCTTTGCTATTTAACTCATAACTTGAGTTTTCATTTTGAGTCATTATATATATATATTTTTTTTTCATTTTTAGTTGTTTATTTTTTTTTAAAGCTTCCTGGTCTGTTTTTACAATGTCTTTCTTCTTTATCCTACATCCATTTTTTTTATTTCTCAAAAATTTTTATTTATATGTATATATCTGATATTTCTATACTTACATGGTTGATAATCTTTTCAGGTCTTGTTCTCTAGTGTGTAATTTCTGCTTGCTATTTCTGTTTACAACCACTCCTAGTGGTGACTTTTTGCTATGAGCTCACATTCTTTAGAACTTTATTTCTGGGAATTCCTTGAGGCCTAGGTTTAAATGCATTCTTTCAGGGATTATTAGCCCCCCTCCCCCACTTTTTAATAAAATTATGACTCCCTAAACACTTAAGGAGTCTTATTACTTTATAACTGTAAAAATCAGGGTTGAGGCATTTTATTTAAACTACACAGATAACATGAATTCAGGATTCAAAACCATGTGATGTGGTTAAAAATTCTAAAGAGAGCTTTTTTTTTTCCTCTCTACAAGAGCCAAGACATCTTGCCTATGGCCTTATAGTAGATCAAGTTTTTCTTTGCTTTGTTTTCCTAGTTCATTTTCTAACTCTGTTGCCATTTGGAAGTCCTTGCTTTATGAATGGGTCTCTCTTTGAACTCAAATCCAGATCTGGACCCATGCTTTGTCTTGTTTTCCCATGTGGCCCCTCAGAAGCCAAGCTCTTGGATACTGAAATTGTTAGAATATCTTCATCTCCTGTGCAGTCCTTTTGATTGCTTGCTTGTTTCTGGCTCCTAAAGTACTCTCTCACTATTGCTTGTTCAGCCATGCATTATGAAAGATATTTTAAAAACCATTTGAACCCCACTTTTATATGTGCTGCACCAAAAGTGGTTTCTCTGAACATTTTATTTACCATATTGATGGGGCACAGAAATATATAAACATCTGTTTTTAAATTTTAGGAAGGTAATGTTCTTGGCAGGTCTGAGCAGAGGCTGACCTTGAGGGAGAGGCTTAAAGAGACAGTTTTTGGTTCTTACGGTTTATTCACACAACAATTCAGAGATCCTATGTAAATACTTAGATATTACTATACAAGCAAAGTGTGAGTAACAACCCAAAATGAAGATATTTTATTAATCATTGGTTATGGAGATCGTTGTCAACTCCTTTGGTGTTTTAAACTGGGTTTGTGAGTCAGAGTGTATTTTCACAGTCTGACATTAAGGAAAGCATATACTTTGCCAAATCTTGAGTGAGGAAAACGAATCCCAGATCAAGGTGTAGGTGTCAAAACTGAAGTCTCTCTTGCCAGCATGACATTTTTGCCAAACTTATTTTCAACATAAAGAGGGAGGCTATGAACATGTCAGGCCACGGGCTGTGCTGTAAAATGTGACTAAAGCAGCTCTTAATTTCTCAATGGGAGAGTAAAAGGGAATATGAGACCACAATGTGAAAATGCTCACTATATCCATTTCACAAACCCAGCAAGTGCTTCTCCAGTGGTTTTCAGTGTGATCCAGACTGTGCAACTTTGTTAAAAATGCAAATTCTCAGATCTGACCCAAGACCTTCTCAATGAATGAAGTAGAGGTAGGATCCAGAAATTTGCATTTTTAATAAGCCCTCTGGAAAATTCCGATACATACTAGAGGTTGAAAACCATTACTCTTGCGTAGGGTGAATTAAACAGAGGGTAAGTGATTGTTCAGAAAAGATATGTCAGTATTTCCTTTGTCAAAATACTTCAAAGTGTAGCAAAGCAAATTAATTACAGTGGAGGAAAAAACAATGGGAAGCAATTTATATTTCCAGCAGTAGGCACATGGTAAAATGAATTATGAGACAATTAGTTGATGGAATTATGTAGCCATCAAAATGATTTAAGAATATTTAATAATCAGGAAAATACTTATGATGTGATGTTTAAATATATGCTTGTATATACACACAAACATACATGCTTATGATGACATATATAGACATTTATTAGGATCCTGAGGAATTCATTACTCATTCTTGAAAAATATATGAAAATGATGTTGGTTCCCCACGGATAGTAGGATTATGGAGGGTTTTCACATCCACATATAATATGTACCTTTGTTCATTCTTTTATGTATTTCTCAGTTAACTATGTTGAGCAACTATTAATTTAATAGAATGCAATCAGTAAGAAAATAAACTGTTTTTAAGTGGTTGTAGAACTTCCTTGAATTGCAGGTTTCAGAAGATGAAATAGTGCACCTGCTTCTCTGATTCTCCTTAAAATGGTTGGGGAGAGAAGCCGTGCAGAGACATCCTGATGTTACAACAGATGTTACGAGGCCACAGCGGAGCAAGGCGCCTTGTCAGTGGGTTATTCTCTTGGGATGTCTTCAGACCAGTTCATGACACTGTTGACTGGCTATAAATTTGAAGCTTTGAGAGCTTCAAGTGAAAACACAGGAAATGCAAAAACCTTCTTCTCCACGATCCCGTAGTTCAGAAAATCCCCAACATCTGGCTCACGTGTGAAGCCAGGAAAGATACGATTTACCCTGGCCGCCTGCCTTGCCGAGAGCCTTAGCTGGTTGGCTCCATGTCACACAAGGAAAACACTCTGCAAGGATTTGCTGAGGATTTTATTCCCAAGTGGAAAATCTTCACACACATCAAACTAAGGAAAATTTTGTGTAGTACCTCCTAGGGGAGAAAAGTGACCTTATTGGAAGTGGCCTAAGTAAAGGTGATTGGATATCACACTGCCTGGTTTTTTGTTTCACATCAGCTAAATTAAAACTGTAACAACATTGAGAGACCAAGGAAATCTTTACAAAGATGCTGAATACACTGTTTTTTTTTTTAAATTTTATTATAGAAATTCACAAAATTGTCAAAAAGTAGAAAGAATAGTTTTAATGACTGTGCCCATAACCACGGGTTTAACATGAATTATTTCTTAATAATGGAAATAAGTATACTTATTCAGGTTGAGCTGCTGGTTTAATAATCTTACCAAACTATGCCATTTATGAAAATCTCTTCTTTTGTGTGGATTTAGTTTAGGACTTCTATCCATTCGTTTTGGGAAAAGAGGGAAATGCTATATGTTTAAACTCCCCTCAGTCAAACCTTTATGAAGGAAAAGGATTTTTGTTGTTGTTGTTGTTGTTTCTCTCCCCAAAAGAAACCGCTATCATTAAAATAACTCATTTTCATTAACTCCTTTGCTTTGGTTTTGAACTTTTACATTTTGAATAGCCGAAACTAAAAAATTCACTCCCCTCCACCCCAAATTGCTTTTGGAAAGCATGCAGACAAAGCTGCCCTAAAGCAAAGTTTTAAAAGGGGAGTCTTATTTTCTCACTGACTTTACACTATAAAATATGATTTTAATTCCTCTAAAAGTAATTGGTCTTAAGATGCAATAAAGACTCATAGTGGAATGTGATAGACATCATTATACAAAGTACATGTATGAAGACTCGAATTGGTGTCAACATACTTTGTATACAACCAGAGATATGAAAAATCGTGCTGTGTAGATGTAATGAGAATTGTAATGAATTTTGCTGTCATGTATTTTATTTAAAAAAATCAATAAAAAAATACATTAAAAAACTCAACTCACTTAAAGTAATTGTATGAAATATTAGCAACCCCCAAGTTAAGCAACAGTTAAATACAAAAGCATGATTAAAATAAAAATGAAATTATCAGTAATTCCATTCATCACCATGTGAAATATGGCAGATGAAGATCCAGCAAGTAGAGTTAACAGACGTGGTATATAGTCTTCCTAAGTGTTCCCAGTATATTAAACTTTCAAATGAAATCACAACTTCAGCTGTTACATCCAGGATTTTTTAGATCACTTGATTCATTTTATTTTATTTTTATTTCTCTGCTATCTCGTATACTTAGTAAACTGTCTTTAGACTTGTGCCCAGTGACATCTGCTGAAACCTGTTTTTTCCGTCTTCACTGAAGAGACTTTGTGGGGGGAAGGTAAAAGTAAAATTAAAATGAGTGTCTGCTCATTGTAATGATGGCTATAGTTATACCAGTTTGCCCACTGATCCCCAAGGCATCTCAGTAACATGCCTCCCAAGACCTTGTTACAAGATGTCTGAGGTGTCACTCCTCTGGTTTTATCACTAACGCCTCCAGAACTTAGATTATTTTTGGTTCATTAACTGATATACTGGGAGCTACTTTCTGCTTGAGAACTTGTTGGGGTAGAAATATTGAAAATCTCTTGTCCTATTCCATATAGCCTTAATTTTTATATCAGAAACACCAACCTGGTTCCTGGCTCCACAAAAATTGTTTCACTTTGATCTTCTAGACTTCAAAGAGCCCCTACTGATGAGGCTTGCTTTTCAAATCTGGGGACATATTTATTGCCAGGGATGAACCTATTGTTTGGAAGCAATAGGGTTGCTTGGTTCTGTCATTCAGTTTTTATGAAATGCAACTGGTATGAAATTTAACATATTTTTTTCATAATACTTAAATGCTTAATGCTTACCAATTATTATTATTTTTAGTTGTAACATTTTAACTACTGAAATAAACATGGATACTTTTGGCTATTTGAAAAGGAGTATTGACTTAAGGGCAGGACACATTCCACTTATATAGTTGGCTCTCTGGGATTCAAGTGTTCCTTCACCAATCTTTGTAATTGAAAGAGTAGGCTATTATGAAGGGAACCTTTAAGGAATGTAGGCGTAGACAATCCTCAGGGTTCTAGGACATTCCTACTTGCTCAGTGGAGCCAAAATATTATGAACTCCTAGTTGTCAGGAACTTCCTTAAGATGTCACACATTTCCTCACTCAGGTATCAAATCCACTTACCAGGAGTCAGGGACTGTGCCAGATGCAGGCCAACCTTTGATGAATAAAATAGATGTGTCATCGTCCTCTGGGATTTAAGGCCTGTTGGTATCAGTAAATGCTAACTGATAGACTGGTCACTAGCATGTCTGAGTCGAATACTGTGTGAATGAATCAACATTCCTCCTTCCCTTCCTTATCAAGCAGCGGCTCTTCAATGATGATAAACCAAATGATGAAAACCTGTACTCAGAAGCAGTTTGCTCATGGCCCTTTCCACACGGTACAACTGGCCTTGATTGCTATGGGCCATCAAATGAACTTCCCAGGAAAAATATTATGACATCATTGTAGATTCATATGCACTTGTAAGAAATCAAAGAGAACTTTGTACACTTTTTGAATTTTTCCCCAATAGTAGCATTTTGCAGAAATCTAGTATGATATTACAACCTAGTTATTGGCCTTGATACAAATCATCAATCTTATTCAAATTTCCTCAGTTTTACTTGAATTTGTGTGTGTATGTGTGTGTGTGTGTGTGTTGTGTAGTTCTATACCATTATCTCGTCAGTGTCAGTTTTTATATTTGCCACCACAATCAAGAAACTAAGTATTTCCCATACTCCAACCCTCTCTCCTGTTTCCCTTTTATAACCTTACCCACTCCCCCCACCCCATCCTCCCTGGCCCTAGTCCTCCTCACACCACTAAATCTATTCTTTCTTATTAAATGTTTTACATTCCAAAAGTGTTAAGTAAATGGAGTCTTAACAGTATGTAACCTCTTTGATTGACTTTTTTCACCCTACTTAATTCACTGGAGATTCATCAAGTTGATGTATCAATATTTTATTCCTTTTTATTGCTGAATAATATTACATGGTATGTTTTTCCCCACAATATTCTCATTTCTTTAACCATTTATTGGTGAAGCACATCTAAGCTGATTCAACTTGAGCCCTTTCAAACAAAGCAATTTTTATGTGTGGACATATATTTTCATTTCACTGGATAATTGCCTAATACTGTAATTTCATGGTAATATGATAATTTCATGTTTAGTTTTAGAAGAAAACTGTTTTCCAGAGTGGCTGTATTATTTTACTTTCCTATCAGCAGTATGTGAATGATCCACTTTCTCCACATTCTTACCAGGATCTGGTGTTGTCACTTTTTTCCCCCCATTCCGATGGGCATGTAGTGATATCTCATTGATTTTAATAGCATTCTTCTGATGGCTAATGATGTTGAACATCTTTTCATATGATTATTTCCCATTTTTGTATCTTCTTCAGCAAAATGTTCATGTTTTTCCCATTTTCTAATTGTTTTAATACTGTTGTGAGAATTTTTTAAAAATATGTATAGTTGTCTTTAGTTGGAGATGTGATCTGCAAATAATTTCTCCTGATTTCCTTGCTTTTTCATCTTATTCTCATGAGTTTTGACCAAGCAAAATTTTAATTTTTGATGAGGACAAACTTATCAATATTTCCTTTTATGGATTGTGGTTTTGGTACCACATCTAAGAATTCTTTGCCCAATATTAGATATCAAAGATTTATTCCTATTTTTTCTTAAATTTTTTTTTTCTAAAAGTTTTATAGTTTAATGTTTTACACTTAGCTGTATGGTCCCTTTAGAGTTAATCTTTCCAACAGGTATGAGGTTTGGATAAAGGTTAATATTTTGACTGTGATTGGTCAAAGGCTCCAGCACATTCCTTGAAAGGCTACCCTTCCTTCATTGAGTTGAATTGTAACCGATGTAGCAGATCAATGGAGCATGTTTGTGTGTACCTATTTTTGGATTCTCTATTTTGTTCTTTTTTTAAAAAAAATATTTTTCAGTAATGTTAATGGACATTTATTTAATAAATTTATTTATATGTGGTGCTGAGAATTGAACCCAGGGCCTCACACATGCTAGGCAGGCACTCTACCACTGAGCTACAACCCCAGCCCTATTTGTTCTGTTGATCTGTCTAGCTCTTCATTAATACTACACTGTCCTGATTACTATAACAATAAGTCTTAATGTCAAATAAAAAGGATTTTCCCACTTTATTCTTCATTACTATTTTAACTTTGGACTATGCTTTTTCATAAAATTTTAAGTAAAGGATAGAAACTGTGATTTCATTTAGGTGCCTTTACCTTCCCCATTTTAAAATATTGTCTGGAATATCAGATGACATAATAATTTGTTTTGAATATATTTGCAATTTATTAAATTCATGAGGGAAATTATAATTAATTGTATATACCAATATATATGCTTTTTTTCATTATATCTTTTCCCTTTATGATTCTCCAGGATTTTTCCTTTTATTATTTTCTATTTGAAGACTTCCTTTAGCAATCTTTAAGGGTAGGTCTGCTAGCACTATATTCTTTGCCTTTTTTTCATCTGATAATACTTAATCTTCCCTTTATTCCTGAAGGATAATTTTTCTGGATATGAAATTTGCAGTTGACAGGGCCTTCCTTTCAGCCCTTGAAACTACTTCATTTTGGCTTCCATAATTACAGATAAAAAAATTCACTGCCAGCTTAATACTGGTGAATAATTACACGTACACACACACACACACACACACACACACAGAGATGAGTATCTCAAATCATGTTATACTCCTTTAATGTATATAATTTTGAATTGTCAACTATATCTTGATGTAGCTAGAAAAAGTCACTGTAATATGAATTGGCATTCCCATATAAATAATGAATCATTTTTTTTCTTTGGTTGTGTTTAAGGCTGTTTATCTTTAGTTTTTAAGATTTTAATTATGATGCATCTTAGATTTTTTCAGAGTTATCCTGTTTATATTCTTTAAGTGTTTGAATCTGTAGATTTGTGTCTTTTGCCAAATTAGTACATTTTTAACCATTATATATTTTTTATGTTTAAATTTTGTATTGGTGCATTATAAATATAAATAATAATGGGATTCATTATGTTATATTTGTGTGTGCACATAACATTGTCAATCTCCTCTTTGTTTTATTCTTTCTTGAATTCTGATGATAAAAATATTTTAATATTGTCTCAGATGTCCCTGAGGCTCTTTATTTCCAGTGTCCTCACTCTCTGTTGTAACTCAGCAAAGTCTATTGTTCTGTCTCTGAGTCCATTGATTCTGTCTCCTGTCATTTCTATTGTTGAACCAATCCACCAAGTTTTTAACTTTCTACTTTTTAGTTCTATAACTTCCATTTTTATAGCTCCTGTTTCTTGGCTGAGATTTACACCCCACCTCCCCACCCCTGCTTCTTTCATTTGTTCCAGGAGAACTTATAATTGATTCTTGAAGTATTTTTTATGGCAGCTGCTTTAAAACATTTTTCAAATAATTCCAGCATCTAATTTATCTGATTCAATTTGGTGTTGTCATTAGTGAGATTGTTTTTTGTTTTTTTCATTCAAGTTGTGATTTTCTTGGGTTTGGTTGATGAGTGATTTTTGATTGTGTCCTGAACATTTTATGTGTTATCTGTGGGAATTCTGGTTTCTGTTTTAGTAGGCATTCACCCTATTGAGGTTTAGCACATGGATCTTTGCCTACTTGAGGGGGCTGTGATTCCAATGGCTGTTTGACTCTCAAAGTCTTTGTGGGGATATTTTGAATGGCTCAGTTGATCTGGTCCTTTGAGGGCCCTGCTGGTCTCTGCTGGTGTTGCCTAAAGAGGTTTCACAGAGTTGGATCCTGGGTTTCTCTCAATGGGAGAGGGCAGTGGGGGCTGTCAGTCTCATGGGGACAAAGAGGGTTCCTAGACTGGGTCACTTGATGAATCTGGGACCCAATTGCTGATTCAACTTGCCGACCCCAAGTATCAGGTTAAAAGTGTGTACATACTTTCTTAAGGATTTTTTTTCTTTTTTCTTTTTTCTTTTCTCTCTCCCCTTCCTTCCTCCCTTCTGTCCTCCCTTCTGTCCTCCCTTCTGTCCTTCCTTCCTTCCTTCCTTCCTTCCTTCCTTCCTTCCTTCCTTCCTTCCTTTCATGTAGGCCTTTTTATTAATGTTGCACTATTCTGTATGCATTTCTTGGCCTTATCTCATCCTCCCTCTGGAGTCAAAATTTCCATTAGAGTCACTGGCATATGGTGACCGACTAAGTGGCCTTAGGTACACAGGACCTCATTCAGGATGATTTGTAATCATCTGCTAAGTCAACCCTTTGTGCTCTTGATTGTGTGAGTGTTGTCAGATATGGTCCAGTTTGATCCCACCTGCAGCCTTCCACCTCTCCCTTAACTCCCCTCTGAGGCCACAGTGCAGCTGGTATGAGGAGCATGGTCTTTTCACATGGATGGCCCCTTTGAATCTCCCCCCTGGTCCATGCATTTACTTGTTCGACAGTTACTACATTTTAATGAGCATTGGGCCTGATCTCAAGGTATTTAGTATTTGATTCCCAGTCCTGTGCCTCTGTGAAGTAGTTTATGTTAATTGGGAACTCATGGGTACATATGGTACTTGTACTACAGGAGAGAGACCAAAGGGTAGCATTAATGGTGGTGTGAAAGTATTCCTACTAGTATACAGTTTCCATAAATATGCTGAAAGATGAGAATGGGGGTCATGAAAGGGGGAGAGAATTTTGCAAACTGTTGTGACACAGGAAAGCTTCAGTATATACTTAAAGTTTGATTCCTAGTAATCATCAAAGCCCCAGAACAGAATTATCATCAGCAGCATCATAGCCTCTGTGTCCCAGTCATGATGGGCTCCTAAAGTGCTGAGCCAGTACATTTAGCTCTGCTCTGCTCACAGGAGGTATTAGCAAAAGGCAGAGGGTGACCCATGACTTGTCAGAGGAAACACAAACCTACAGTGCCGAAATGCAAAACACCATTGTTGGCTGGTCCCAGTGGCTCCAAAGTATTGAGAATTCATTTGATAGTTTTAATTTTCTATAAATTATTCTATAATTTAACTAAAGAAGACTTCCTTTTCCTTCAGGGAAGCCATTCTTGACAGGTCCCTCACTTAATTTTTTAAATTAGCATGAGTGATTTATTTCTCTTCTCCCCCGCCCCCCCCACAAATGAATTTATAATTAATGTGGGTAGAACAAACTATGCAGTTTATAGTTTAGCAATGTTATAAAGCTTTCATTTAAATTGGGAATGACAGAAACTAGAGGGAAACAAGGAGAATTAATTTTTACAGAATTGGATGGTTGCATCACTAAATTGTTCGGGTCTGTACATAATGCTTCTAACACAGGAACCCCTGCCTCTCTTGAATGTTGGCATATCAATAAACCTCCTCCTTCCTAGAGTAATCTTAGATTTCCCCCATGTAACAGAAGCTTATTTTCTTTACTAAAATTTCTATTATTTGAAAAATCTCCTGTGATTACTAGATGACATTATTTCTTAAGAAAAATAATGAATCTAAGAAATAGCTGTTGTATATCTACACAGTCTGTGGCTGGAAATATTCTAAAGAGGAACCTAAGTTTGCCTTGTGTCCCCGAATATTCACATATCAGGGATTAGTACCTTATAATTAATAATCCCTGAAATTGTGGAGTTTCTCTATTGTCAGAACATTCTGTCTAATTCTTACTGAAAGTGAGAAGAATATGGCTTTCTTCATGAATTAAGCTCCATATACAGGGAGTGCACCAATACAAGAGAAGGTTTGTTAGCAAAAAACTCCTATCAATACCCTTCATTTTGTCTTTGTCTCTAGTTTCTTCTAACTCAGGGAAGTTTGATTCTGCATCATTCCTACTTACACTTAAGAGCCAGTGACCCTCTGGTAACACAACCCTTGATTCTGTTATCTTCCTTCTGCTTAGCTGCTGAAAGCCTTCTACATAAAATGGGGACAATTAAGAGAAATAGAGATGCAAACCAATTTCCTTCCTGTTTCAGAAACAAACATTTTTTTTTTTTCAAAAGAACAGTTTGAACCTATTCATTGGCTAGAAAAAAAAGTGGATAGCTATAATTGTTACTAGTCTTGGCCCTTTTGATGGACCAAAACAGAGAAGAAACTTTTGTATCTTTTAGTTTATACTTATTTAGATATCATATTATAAAGCATTTTTTCCTTGCATTTATAAAAGGCCCTGGGTTTTATAAATAAAAGAAACTTCATTGTTTTCTATTGTGGGCCACTTGCTAAAGAGGAGTTCAGTCAGTTATATAAACAGTATAGTGTGTAACGAAACATAAGCACCACAGGATGTGGCAAATCATTTCATCTTTATAAGTCAGAAAAACTAGAGCTGTGATGAGCTTTTCAGAGACTGGCATGAGTAAGCATGACTCCATTGGGCTGGGGGACATGAGGGAGGAATGAAGTTTCTATGCCAAGCTGTCCTAGAAGTTGTGTTTAATATGAAGGAGTAATAAAAGAGCCAGTTTAGTCTGCTAATTTAATTTTTAATTTATGCATCTGTGGAAAAAAAAAAGATACTGAAGTAAAGGTACCCCATGCTGACACAGGAAGGGCATATCATGGAAAAGAGTACATTTTGGAATGCTATGTTCTTTTCTGTTCTCTGCATTAGCAAGTAAATACAATAGCACTACGTGGAAACAACAAAGGAATTAAAATATGACATTCTGTAAAGGCATAATAAAATTAGACAGGCCGATCCAGCATTTCTTAAGTGTAAGCAATTACTTTGCAGGTGGAATAAGATTAAAGCTATATGCAACTTTCTCCCTCCCTCTGTGGCAGATATGGGGGCACAGAGACTGTCAAAGCTCTCCAGTAACTTTTGAGACATCTCTTGGTCTTTTGAATGTCCTTCTGTAAAAATAGTTTGCCAGAAAGTGGCTAGGCATTGATTTGGGAAGATTACACTGTTGTGTACCTGCTGGATAAAGTTGTATGATACAGAGAGGTCCCATGAAAACTACTATGATGCCATCTACAGCCCTAGAAAACCAGACAGCCACATTCTAGCCCCGGTCCAGTCAGGTTCTTAGTTTGAACTGGAAGATTCTCTACCAGAGTCTCTTGTTAAAAATCTTCAAGAAGTGTGAATATGCTAGCAAAATGAATGAAAATGCTAACTTCCATCCACCCATCCACCCATCCACCCATCCACCTATCCACCATGGGCTTTGCTTGCTTTACTGGTCAAGAGTGTTGGGGTAGTGCACCAACTTCATAAGCCATCAAGGAGCTACAGTGGCTTTATATTCTAGTGCATCCCATCGCCTCTTTAGCAGTAACCCAAGGAGTTGAATCCCCCTGCCAAAATGCCCTATGAACTATGAAAAAGACATATTTTCAAGAGAGCAAAGGTTAGTTTCCAAAGACTTTTGATTTCCAGAATGACAGACATCCTGACAAACTGACAAAATAGTGGTCTGACTCTATAAATAGCTTCCTCAACACCTGAGAACGCAGAGCTGTGCTGAGGAAAGCATCACAGAAGTTCCCCTGTTTCCGTTAGCTTTGTCCTGGCCATTGAGGGTGAGTCTGGGCAATGTGTCAGGTCTTGCATTTTGCCTCTGGAATTGAGGTCTGTGCCCACTGCCCATCCCCTTTTCTACTTCTCCAGTACCATGAAGTTTTATTTGCCCCTTTCCAGTTCCCTGACAGAAGCTACTCTCACACTATCCCCTTCTCCTCCTTATCTAACATTTAGCATGAGTAGATTTCCATGACTCCTTTTAATATTTTTTTATTTTAACTGTGGATAAAAGTCAAGGCCTGGGGGATATTGGGAGGGGACTTCCAGATATAATTCTATGGTGGTCCTATTTAGCCTTTTGAGGATCCTCTAAATTCCTATTCCCTATATTCAACCTATGTCTCTGTTCCTTTCCTAGAGCTTGGCACTCTCTCTCACAAGCCTGCCCATCCCCTGCCCTAGCATCTCCTTCCCAACAGAAATCAATTATCTTCTTTATTCCCTGTCCTGACAAATTGCTCAGGGTCTCCTCCAACCTGTAAACTTTCTAGTCTCCTAACTCAGCTCTTTTCTCTTTTCTCGTTTCCAGTTTTTTAACTTTAATCTCTTAAACCATTAACATTTAATTTTTTCTGCTAGCGTTCCATATGCTCTCCCAAAATTATAACTTGTTTGAAGATGGGAATGAGATTTTTCTTCTTTTAATAAAGCAGTTAAGGGCTGGGGATGTGGCTCAAGCGGTGGCGCGCTCGCCGGGCATGCATGCGGCCCAGGTTCAATCCTCAGCACCACATACCAACAAAGATGTTGTGTCCGCTGAAAACTAAAAAATAAATATTTAAAAAATTCTCTCGGAACCACCATTTGACCCTGCTATTGCCCTTCTCGGACTATTCCCTACAGGGTTACTGCCACATCGATGTTCATAGCAGCACAATTCACAATAGCTAGACTGTGGAACCAACCCAGATGCCCTTCAATAGATGAATGGATAAAAAAATGTGGCATTTATACACCATGGAATATTACACAGCACTAAAAAATGACAAAATCATGGAATTTGCAGGGAAATGGATGGCACTAGAGCAGATTATGCTTAGTGAAGCTAGCCAATCCCTAAAAAACAAATAGCAAATGTCTTCTTTGATATAATGAGAGCAACTATGAACAGAGTAGGGAGGAAGAGCAGGAAGAAAAGATTAACTTTAAACAGAGACATGAGATGGGAGGGAAAGGGAGAGAAAAGGGAAACTGCATGGAAATGAAGGGAGACCCTCATTGCTATACAAAATTACATATAAGAGGTTGTGAGGGGAATGGGAAAATAAACAAGGAGAGAAATGAATTACAGTAGATGGGGTAGAGAGAGAAGATGTGAGGGAAGGGGAGGGGGGATAGTAGGGGATAGGAAAGGTAGCAGAATACAACAATTACTAATAGGGCATTATGTAAAATTGTGGATGTGTAACCGACGTGATTCTGCAATCTGCATTTGGGGTAAAATTGGGAGTTCATAACCCACTTCAATCTAATGTATGAAATATGATATGTCAAGAGCTTTGTAATGTTGTGAACAACCAATAAAAAAAATACAAAGAAAATTCTCTCTCTCTCTCCTCTCTCACTCTCTCTTTAAAAAAAATAAAGCAGTTAATTACTTTTTATAATTGACAAATACAAATTGTATACAGTCGGCTCTCTATATCTTATCCATGTATTTACCTCTGTGGATTCAACCAACCTCACATAAAAAATATGTAGAAAAATTTTGCATCTGATTTCCAGCATGTACAGACTATTTTTGTCATTATTGCTTAAACAATATAGCATAACAACTATTAACATAGCATTTACATTGTTTTAGGTATTGTAGGTAATCTGGAAATAATTTAAAATATATGGGAGATGTGCATAGGCGGTATACAAATACTGTGCCATTTTACATAGAGGCTAGAGTCTCTCTGGATTTTATCATTTGAGAGGGACCAGGGAACCATCTCCCATGGATACTGAGTGACAACTATGTATTTATAATGTACAACATGATATATACATTGTAGAATGGTTACATTAAACTACTTAACATGAGGTTACTATTCTTTAGGATCTCTCACAGCAGTCTAGCTCAGCTTTGCCGGGTTGCAGGCACTCATTGAATAGGAATCTTGATGAGAGAACTGACTCCATGGCTGTGAGGATAAACCAGTTCATACCTCCAATCCATAGCCCCTATATTGATGAGGAATTTGTCTGCATC
Organism: Urocitellus parryii; assembly: GCF_045843805.1. Classification (NCBI taxonomy): domain Eukaryota; kingdom Metazoa; phylum Chordata; class Mammalia; order Rodentia; family Sciuridae; genus Urocitellus; species Urocitellus parryii. Next base: position 147,098,503 of record NC_135534.1, on the reverse strand, counting down.
TCCCTAATCTCTGAAGGCCTAAGTCAGTTTTGAACTGCTTTATCAAAATTTTCGAGACTAGATAATTTACACAGAACAGAAATTTATTTTTCACAGTTCTGGAGTCTGGGAAATCTAAGATCAAGGTGCCTGCAGTTTTAGTGTCTGGTAAGGACCTGGTCTCTATATCCAATAGCACCTTCATAGAGGTGGAACACTATATTTTCACATGGTGGAGGACAGAAGAGAATTAACCCACTCCTGCAAGTCCTATTTACGCAGCATACATAAGAGTGGAACCCTCATGACCTAAATGCCTCCCATTAAGCCTCACCTCCCAATGCTTGCATTGGGAATTTAGTTTCAACATGAGTTTTAGAGGGGGCAAAAACATTCAAACATAGCAAGTCCTTAGAGAGAAATAAGGACAATTGGTTGAAATAGTAATGGAGAGAAAATTCTTGGATTCCACTTAAAATTCAAGAAGTTTAGAATTAGTTTTGGAATTGTACCTTACTCATCACAATCAATTTGGATCCCTTTAAAGCATGAAACTGTAAAATAATGTAAAATAGCCTTAAGCCAGGCAACTTTTAATAAGCTACATCTGGGCCAGTAATTTTTATATATCATATTTCCATTTCCTTGAGATGATCCTTCTTTGTGCGTCATTTAAGAACTTCCTGTGTGTGACCATGTCTACTGATGTTAATTTTTCAGTTTATCCTTTCTATTAAATTATAAATGCTATAAAAAATGAGCATGTCTCTAACACTACTCACTTCTCTTCTTGTAGAAATAGAAATATTTAACATCTGATATCTGTGTCACCAACTCTACTGATTTTATATTCAAAATGCCAGCAAGGTGAAGTATTCTAATTACATTCTTCTGTTGGGGAACAGCAATAGGTCTCTGGAACTAACTGTATTCTAACCATGAGGCAGTATAGAGAGGAGATGAGGATAGAGACAGTGGAGAGAATTTGGGGTGAGGAAAGCTAGGGGGTTTTGCAGAGTTTGTCATTCCATAGATAGTTGCTGAATGACTTATGTTCTGGGAATTCTGCTTGTAACCTGAGAGCTCAGCTATGAACAACATCAATAAGATCTCTGCCCTCATGGAGCTTGCAGCCCCATGAGAGAGACGGGTAGTACAGAGTTATTTACTTAAAAAGGGTTAAGAGCCACCAAAGAAAAATAACAGGGTGCTTTGAAGGCATTTAAGGGGAGGGAGGCTTCTACCAAAGAGTTTCACTGGGAGATCCATCAAGATTCAGCTGGCCTGAAACTAATCCGAAGTGCTTTTTCTCAGTGTCAGTGAGAAACACCATTCTCATGTCAGAAAGAATTTTCCAGCATCGGGAACCAATGGCATATTTATAGCCTCTTTTGCGTCAACTTGTCAAGCAGCATCTTTAACACAGCCTGCTCCCTAGAAGCATCTCACGCTTGTTGCAGGCTGTGGCAATATTGAGGCCAGACATTCTGTGGTCTCCATTTCGGCATGGCAGAGATGCTGGGAGTGAATCTGCCTGTGGCATGCTGTTAGCACAAGCATGCTGAGTGAGCCCAAAGACAAAGCAGTTCTGATTCCCTGGAGTCGAGAGGTACAGCTCTGGCCAACTGGTGCTCTGTGTAAGACTCTAGACCTTGGAACTGGATGTTGGTAACTGATCAAGACTCTTAATTCTATGGTCTTATTTGTGTTTTTTGAATGGTGGTGATGACAAGCAATTTTTTAGACTCTTAATATACCTTTAAGTGTAGATTGCTGGAATTTTATTGCATAGTAGTGTGCAATTCAGAGAAGTGCAGTAATGCTTTTAAGTCATTGGAGTGTTCCATGTTACAGAAATGTGAACAACAAAAAATAGAGTTGAGACACATCATGATGTAGAAGAATGGCATTATTCACAAATGAAACCTGAAACAGAATACTAAAATGAAGGCTATGAAGAAAAGATCAACAAAAAGTTGGCCTTAGTTATACAGCTAAGTGGGCTTAAGAGTCCAGCCAAACAAGGTGCCAACATTGACTAGGTTGAATTAGCTCCCATTAGCAATCAAGGCAATTTGGTTTTGTGTACAGTTGCACATAGGCAAGCTCAAGGGATGAAATGGTATAATGTTCCTTATGAAAAATTACTGATAGCCCATCCATAAGCCTGGCCCAGGTTTGTTCCATGCAAAGAGGGAGCTGTATTCATGCAGCTGGGCTTTAAACTGAGGGCTTCTGTTCAGATGGATGGGGCTTTCATAGGGCTTTCTTGTTGAGTATTTGAAACATTGATTCAGAATAATTGCCTGTAAGTGAGCTAGCACTCTCAATCATGACCTGTGTGAGATTAGGAGTTAGGAAGATGTGACTGCTAAAAGAGGGAGACATCACTGAACAGGTGACACTTGAGCAGTGTCTTGAGGGTATGGAGGCTCTGCCCAGAACCCAGACATGGATAGAAGAGTTTTGCTTTCAGAGAAGCATGTACTAAAGCACAGGGGTGCAATATATAAAGGAACCAGCTACTAGAAGACCCCACAGAGAGGCTTATAGCAGGGAGGGTGGGAGAAAATCTGATAGTTTTATTTGTTGGCCTCAAAAACTCTTTCTTGAAAACTGAAGATGCATTCATGCTGTTTCAGCAGCAAATCACAGAATCCCATTTGTTTTTCAAAGAATTGGGATGGCAAGTCAAGAAACCAAAGACTATGAGTTATGATATAGCCAGTGGACCTCATGCTATAGTTTGGATCTTGAATGTCCCCAAAAGCCTCCTGTATTAAAATCTTCTCTCCATGGTGGTATTATTGGGAGGGTGAAAAACCTTTAAGAAGTAGGGCTTAATGGAAGGTCTTTAGGGGCATGCCCTTTAAGGAGACTGTGGGACCTCAGATCCTTTCTCACTCTTTGCTTCCTGGCTGAAGTGGTAAGAGGCTTTGCTCTGCCACACAATCCCTGTCATTATCATCTGGAGTCCTCATCAGAGACCTAAAAGTAATGAGTCTTCTTGGCCATGGTGTGGGACCTGTAAAACCATAAGCCAAAAGGAACCTTTTTCTCTTTTTAAGTTGATTATCTCAAGCATTTAATGGTAGAAACAGATAGCTAATGCAACTGGTGTGGCAGTCCAGGGGAGACATGGGAATGGAGTAAGGAGCTGCCTAGCAGAGGTCTTAGCCAGAACTTGAGGGAGGCATGGCACATCCGTTGCAGACCAGATGCTGAGAATTACTGTAGGAGACCAAATCAGCTGTGCCTCACATGCCCCTTTAGACTTTGGGTTCTGGACTCTGGAGACTTTTCTCTTGAGCTCCAAGGCTGACTGTGGGAGAATTTATTTGCAGTTGATCATGCAGCTGCCATTGTGCCAAGCATAAGACCTTCAAACATGATGCAGACAGGTTCACTCCCAGAATCCCATGCTACACTAAGATGGAGACTATAGAACTTCTGGCCTCAGTGTTGCTGCAACCTGGAACAAGCAAGAGATGCTTCGAGGGTGCAGGCTGTGTTAAAGCTGACTCCTGACAAGTTGATGGAAGAGAGCTGTTTCTTTACCAGGAAGCACTCTATAATGTATTAGCAAGATTTCCATTGTGCAGACCAGAAAAGTGAGGTCTAAGAGGCAAGGAAATTTATCCAAACTTGTGTGTCAGACCCCACAACCCAGCCTCTTTGCCCTAGACCCACCATCCATAGAAACTGTTTTCCCCCACAGACAAATAAGAAAGAAAGAGAAAACACCAAACAGAACCTCCTGCATTCTCATTGCATCTCTCCTTTCTTCTGTATTCCCTTACAACAACGACACCCTTTTCTTGGTTACCGAGACGAGAAAACAAGGCAAGTCCTCACTCCCTCCTACCCCCTCATCCTCCTTGGGCATCACTAGTTAGTCACAAACCTAAACTCTTTCTCAAATTCTCCAATTCTGAGATGTCACTTCACTGTGAACCAGTCCTTCCCCTCAAGCCCCATTCCTTACTAATGTTTTGCACAATCAAGAATCACTGTCCCATCTAACTTCTCCATAGAATTATAAACTTCTTTAAGGCAGGGACTGTGTTTCAGGCCTTTATGGATGCCTTGAGGCCTTTCATATTCACTGCCTTAACAACAATATGAGATTAAAATTATTTACTGATTGAGTTAGTCAATGAAGCCCTATATCATATTTTACAATTTATTTACTTTTTAGTTAATCCAGTCTATAGGAGCAGCAGCAGTTTTTATATAAGTTCTAAGTAGAGAACAGTAATGAAGTCAAAAGGCTGGTCAAAGATTGCTTTTCAGATCTTCTTGAAAGGGTAAATTTCTATAGGAGAGTCTTCGAAAAAATATAATGCTGGTCACAGGTAGTTGCAAGGACCCATGTGGGGTATGAAGCAGTGCAGACCTCCAAAGAGAACAAACTCCCTGGACAAGAGTGCAGAGAATACACCAATTTCAGGGGACATGAGTTGGATTACCAGATATTCCTCAGAAAAGAAAATCTTTTCTCTGTTACTCTCACATTTGCCATCTATTTCACATTCTAAATTACAGTGACATTATCTGAGTTTTTAATTAAGAAGGGAAATGAGTTTCATATTAAATTACTTTAAAATTTGCAGTCCTTATTTTCATAATGAAATAGCCCTATTTTATTTACAAGTAAAATTTTAATTTTATTGGCTTTTCTCTCCTATATTTAGTGATCATTTGAACTCTGTCACATGATCTTCATTTTGCCTTCCCTGTCATTTTTGAAGCCTCCACTTTAGTGTTGGTGGGTGAGGGCTAATATGTTCTGCTCAGCTGTTAAAGCTCTGGGCAGAGTGTGGGCCTATCTTGAAGATTTTTTATGCTGTAAAAACTCATTACTTGGGATTCTGTCGCTTTAGATTTGTGATAATTTAGATCTGACAAGTGTGACTGACATCAGGTAAAATGTTTGACCTTTTATGTATAAAATTGTCATTTTCCCACCAATTTTCTGAATGATAGAGTTGAAGGGAACTGAAAGTGCTCGTCACAAATACCTTATTTGACAAATGAGGATACTGAGGTACAGGGGGTGGAAGAATGCTTGGGAGTCACAAAGCTCTGGATCTCTAACATTCCTATGATATCATGTACAAAGGAAATACCTTTTTTATTAATTCCTGAATAGTTGTCACTTTGTGCCCTGTACTGATGTCAGTTCCACTCCAGTTCATCATTTCTCCACCTCTAACCCTTCTCACACTATTCGAATTTTCAAGTTAGCTTTATGTGCCAGAAGGGCCTTAATCAATCCAGAAACACTTTTGAATCTTCACCTTAACAGAAATGCAGCTTGTCACATTGTGACGAAGACAATGCCAAAGTGACTACTTCTGGTAGAACAGAGTGGCTGGTGGTACAGCTGGAACCAGAGTACCCTCCCTCCTTCTGCCAGTAGGCCCTTAGTTAAGCCACCAGCCATCTGGGATGATCCGTCCCTAGGTCTGGAAGGTTTTTGAAATATGGGGAAGCTCAAGAAATTTTATCCAAGCAGTGCCTGCCCTTGGGGCTATTATCATTATCAATTTCATACACTAGATAAGGTCAAAATGAATTCTACATCTTTTGTCAAAAGCTCTTAAACAATGGTGTGCCTCCTTTGAGGGAAATGTACGACTCTGGGAGTTTGATGAAGGTTATGGGCCATTCCTTCTTCCCCTGCCCCAAATATAGAGATGCATGTACACACAGACCCTCAGCAACTTGGCATGCTATTTCAGGGAGTCTGAAGATTCTCTGAATCCCATCAAACAGTTAACCTGAGCTAAAGGTTTCAAAACTGTAATAAGTACCATCCAAATTTGTATAGCACTGAGTGGTTAAATGACACCTTTAACATACAGTATGGCATTTGATCCTGAATAAATTCATATGGTGAGTATTTTCTTCCATTTAATAGATGTAAAATAATAGAAAATGATAATGGCAATAATAATATTACTATTATAATGAGTTACTGTTGATAATACTTATCTCTTGCTGGGTTCCAGGTACTTTATGTGGATTAACTCCCCCTTTATAATACCCTTTGTAGGTAGGGCCTATTATTAAACACAGTTCAAAGGTGAAGTAACTAAGGCAGGAGAGTGAGGACTCTGAGCACTGAGGGGATCCTTGAGAAGCATGCATAGGACAGAGTAGAACCCAAGGCATCTTTCAGATTTTGTGAATGAGTGTGATTTGTGGTCAGTATACTTTTTTCCTATGATGAACTATCTCCAACCAATTCTTTAACAGTTGAATGACTTATTCAAAATTCAGTGCCCAGAGGAGGCTGTCCAATATTGGCACAACTTCTAGTAGATAACAGGGACAGCCCTTAACTCACCCGGTTGGTCCCTTTGGCTTCCAGACAGCAGCCAGCTCCTGAGTTTACCCTCATGCTCATACCTATCTAGTGGAGAAGAGCTGATTCTCCCCCAAACAATTTGAGGTGAATTAGTAAGGGAGGATGAATATTGGGCACCCAGAATGATCATTGAACTGATGATCCTTCACTGTCCCTTCCAACTGTTGGGTTTTGTGACCCGTTGATTCTGTGCCATCCCTTGGTTGAACAATTGAATGAATTAATGGTGGTTGAGTTGGTGCCAAACCTTCAGTACCAGCAACTGGAGCCGTTGCTGTATCCACACCCTGGGCCCCAAGACCCTGCCACATGCTCTTGGAAAGGAGACAGGAAGCAAGGCCTGTTTTCCTTTACAAAAAAAAAAAAAAATGTAGTTGAGCTAATTGCCATATTAATGTAAGCTATTTTCATGGGAAAAGAATTTTATGTGTTGAGTAGTGGGCCATAGTAAAAATTTTATTTTATCTTTAATTAGATGCTGGGATTTTAGAGGCCTTAGGCCATACTAATATGTGAAGAGTAAATTCGGAACTGGTTGGGTTTTTATAAGGATTTATTGTGTAAAAACAGCTGTTTGCTCCACCAAAGTTTTTCCTGCTTTCGAATCCTTTTACCCATAGCATCATGTGCAGGACTGCATTTGGTATCAGGGCCCATTCACCTCTCTCTGTGTACTTCAATCCACTGGGATATGTGTAGAGGGAAGGGGCTGAGCAGTCAGTTACCGCAGTCACTGATCGTGTTCAACCGAGATGGCACGACTGTGGAAAGAACACAGCCTGTGTAGCCACACGTATTTGAGTTGGCTTGCTGGTGCTCTGTTCATTTAAAAATATTCTCCATCCTGTGTTTCTTGTTGGATGTATTTGTCCTGTATCTTCACCTTTACTAGTCTTTGTTTCCTTGATGTTAGCGCTGCTATGAATCCCTTCCAGGATAATTTTCCTACCAGACATTGCTATGTTCATCTCAAGAAGTTTGATTTATTTTTAAATACAGCTTCCATGTCTCTTCTTAACTTTTTGAATGTAAGGAATGCAATTACAACAACTATTTTAATGACTTTGTCAGCTAGTTCCAATGTCCATGCCAGTTACCCATCCATCAAAGGTGGTTTGAATATTCTTCATGTTGTGGATCATGTTTTCCTGCTTCTTTGCATGCTTGGTAACTGGGGTTTTTGAAAAAAGACTTTTTTTTTTAAAGAACAATTTTAAGTTCATAGCAAAATTGATATAAAGGTATAGAAATTTCCCATATACTACCTGCCCCCCAGTAAGCACAGCCCCCCTGACTATTAACATGCCCCACCAGAATGTACATTTTTTTTTTATTTTTAGTCGATTTTTTTTAAAAAGAAATGACAGCAGAATGCATTACAATTCTTATTACACGTATACATATACAGCACAATTTTTCAAATTTCTGGTTGTATATAAAGTATGTTGACACCAATTCGTGTCTTCATACATGTACTTTGGATAATTATGTCCATCACATTTCACCATCCTTGCCAATCCCCTGCCCCCTCTCTTTCTGTCCCACCCTTCTGCCCTATCTAGAGTTCCTCTATTCCTCCCATAGTCCCCCTCCCTACCCCACTATGAATCAGCCTCCTTATATCAAAGAAGACATCTGGCATTTGTTTTTTGGTGATTTACTAACTTCACTTAGCATTATATTCTCCAACATCATCCATTTACCTGCAAATGCCATGATTTTATTCTCTTTTAATGCTGAATAATATTCCATTGTATATAATACCACAGTTTCTTTATTCATTCATCTATTCATGGGCATCTAGGTTGGTTACACAGTTTAGCTATTGTGAATTGTGCTGCTATAAACAATGATGTGGCTGTGTCCCAGGAGTATGCTGGTTTTAAGTCCTTTGGGTATAGACTGAGGAGAGGGATAGCTGGGTCAAATGGTGGTTCCATTCCCAGATTTCCAAGGAATCTCCAGACTGCTTTCCCTAATGGCTATAGCAATTTGCAGTCCCAGGAGCAATGTATGAGTACACCTTTTTCCCCACATCCTCTCCAACACTTATTGTTGTTTGTCTTCATAATAGCTGCATTTTTTATTGGAGTGAGATGATATCTTTGAGTAGTTTTGATTTGCATTTCTCTAATTGCTAGAGTTTTGAGGTGAATTAGTAAGGGAGGATGAATGTATCTTTTTCATATAAGAATGTACTTTTTTTTTAAAGAGAGAGAGAGAGAATTTTTAATGTTTATTTTTTAGTTTTTCAGCAGACACAACATTTTTGTTTGTATGTGGTGCTGAGGATGGAACCCAGGCCGCATGCATGCCAGGCGAGAGCGCTACCACTTGAGCCACATCCCCAGGCCAGAATGTACATTTTTTAAATTGATGAAACTATGTTGTCACATTATAGCATCCAGAGTTCATAAGACTATATTAGGATTCACTCCTGATGTTGTACATTCTGTGTTTAAGATAAATGTTATAATATTGCCAGGAATTCACCATTACAGTACCATTTAGAGTACTTTCACTGCTTAAAATCCTTCTGTGTTCTGCTTGTTCATTCTTCTCTCCCCTGAATCCTTGTCAAACACTGATCTTTTACCAACTCCATACTTTCACCTTTTCCAGAGTCCATCTAGTTGGAATCATACTTGTAGGCTACATACTGGCAGCCTTTCCAGATTGGCTTCCTTCACTTATTAATATGGGTCTAAAGTTCCTCCCTGTCTCTGTAATTTGAGATCTCATTTCTTTTTAGTGCTGAATAAAATTCCATTATCTGCATGTATCACAGTGTATCCATTCACCTATTGAAGGACATTTTGGCTGCTTCCAAGTTTTGGCAGTCATGAATAAAAATGTCATTAACATATATGTGAAGGTTTCTGTGTGACTACGTTTTCAGCTTCTTTGGGTAAATACCAAAGAGTATGAATACTTGATTATATGGTAAGATTATGTGTAGTTTTAAAAGAAACCACCTAAACTTTCTTCCAAAGTAGCTGTACCATTTTGCATTCCCAGAGCAATGAATGAGAGTTCCTGGTGCCGCACATCTTCACCAGTGTTTGGTGTTGTCAATGTTCTGGATTTTGACAGTAGTATCTCATTGTTTTAATTTGTATTTCCCTAATGTCATATGATGTGGAGCATCTTAAAAAAATTTTTTTTAGTTGTAGATGGACACACTACCTTTATTTTATTTATTTATTTTAATGTGGTGCTGAGGATCCAACCCAGTGTGTTACATGGGCTAGGCAAGCACTTTACCACTGAGCTGCAACCCCAGCCCTGTGGAACATCTTATCGTATGATTATTTGCCACCTATATCTTCTTTTGGGGAGGGATCTGTGGCCTGGTAATTTTTGATCGAATGCTAGACAATGCGAATATTTTATTGGGTACTTGATATTTTTGTTTAGTGCTTGATATTGCTAGGACGATTCCTATAAATATTTTCACACTTTGCCCTGGGATAAAGGTACATTCCTTAAAAACAATTTGATCCTCTTTGATCTTACTGGTATTATTTGTTAGGCAACTCTGAGGTGAGCTAATTCTATCCTCCTACTGAGACAGGACCTTCCTGAATACTGACCCCACTCCCCTCTGAATTGGGCTTTCCAGGCTGACTGAAGGAAGTAGTAACAGGGCTCCATGAGTTCTCAGCACTTTTCCCTCCAACCCTTGCACTCAGGTAGTTTACTCACACACATGCACTCTTCAGTTCTCTGCTGAATACTGGAAGGGATCCTCTTTTTCTGGTGTATGAACTCTGGCTGCCTTAATAACTCTTTGTTCTATCTTCTCAACTTAGGGGATCTTCCTGGAAATTTTCTCCATGAAGCTAGTGGGGCAATAGTAGTCTTCACCTCATTTTTTTTCTTTTGGGGATCACCATCTTTCATTGTCTGAGTTTCAGTATCTTGAAAGACATTGTTTTATACATTTTGGAGTGTGTTTCTGATCAGAGAGTAAATCCAGTCTTTGTTACTCTGTCTTGACTGGAAGCAGTTTATAAGTCATGAGAAATGAGGCATATGGGGGTGGGGATAGTATCACTCAAGGATCTGTAGCTTCCTTACATATTATTGATTTTATCCCCAAAGGAAATTTGCATACTAGTCTTGTTTCCATGTATGTAAGTGCTGTCTTTTTCCTTCTTTCTCTTTAAATGAAGCAGTTTCTACCATGTTTGTGGTTGCTTGTTTACTCATGTTTTTACAAATATTTCTTGAGATCTGTTGGATGCCATGTACTCTTTGAGGCATTGGTAATGTAAAGACTGATGTGGTACTCCCTGTCTCAGACTAACTATGATGTGGTGTTCAATTCTCCAAACTCGTAACCCACAAATTGCCTTCTTGACTGGAGAAAGGAGAGGTTCTTACAGGAGGAAGAAAGGACACATTTGAATTCCAAGTGTTTTGAACAATGCCTGTAAAATAGTATGTGTTCAATAAATATGTGTTGCTTAAATGGTTGAATGAATGAATAAATAAAAGTGATCTGTGAATTTAATAGTCACACTGATAATTTTAGAACCATAGTTAGTACAATACAACTTGAAAGGATTTGAAAATACTTTACCAGCTCACTTGCAAAGCAGTTTCATTGGAACCATGTATGGCATTTTTGTTACGCTCTGAGCATTGTGTTTGGCAGGGGAAAGTGGTGGTGTGTGAGGCAGATTTCCTGTCCTAGCTTATGGTATAGGACCCTGCTGAATACCAACTGCTTGAGAACACCAAGGAGCACTCCCGCAACTCATGGGGTCAGGGAGAACTTCCAGGAGGAGGTGGTTGCTGGATGGCACATGAACACATGATATTTAGTGGAGAGGCACATTTTGAATCTTGCAGTTCTTCCAATGCATGAGCCTTAGAAGATAGTCAGATTTTGGCAACCAGTGTCTACTTCTGTTCTGACTAATAGCTTTCATATAAAATTGGGTGAGCCATAAAGGTGAAATGACTTTCCAAGCAAATAAAATACAGTATTCTGACAATACCTGGTTGAAGTGAAAAGACCAAAAGTTCTGTTCCCTTTAACAGAAAATCCATTTAAAAAGTGTCCCAGCAGAGAGCTGAGCACAGAGGGCTAAGGTCTTAACAAATGCTTATTTAATTGAATCGAGGACATAAACTCTGAGAAGTGGCAAGGAGAGAGGGTGGGGAATCTGCTGATTCCCTCCTCTCAGTTCTGGGCTGCTGTCCGAGTTCATCTTTCTTCAGTTGGTCCAGCTCTGCAACAAAGGAGCGCTTCAGTTCAGCAGAGTAGCGCAGAGCCTGCACGCATGCTGAGCAGGAGGGCTGTTGAGAGAGACTGTGTAGTAAATACAGAGCACTCATTGAAATGCCAAGTGTCACTGCTTTGGCATTTAATTATCTGACTTGCTGGCAGCTGGAAGTAGGGAAGCAAGAAGAAAAAAAAATGTAGAGGGAGAGAGAGAGAGAAGGAAAAGCTGTGAGGAGCAGAAGGCAGAACTGGACAGTGATCTGATATGGACAGTCAGGCCAGGAGCAGTACTTTCTAGGCACATTAAAGCATTCACCTGGGGTTTACAGCTACAATTACCTGCATTTTGAGAAGAAATCTCAATTAAAATGCTTCCTGATTTTTTAAAAATGATCCCTTTGAACATACTCTGTATGAACTTAAAACGTGAGGCTCATTTTAGGTTATGTTCATTGTGTGCTGTCAAAAGTGTCCAGACACACAGCAAAAGACATGTGGGAAAGAAACTCTGACAGAGCAATAAGGATGCTGTGCAGCCCCATCAAATTTGAATGAAAGTGCTGTGGCAGCCTGCTGGGCTAGCTTACAGCTCAGTGTGGAGTGGAGAGAGGTGGGCTCTGGAGGTTGTTGAGAAGGAATTTAATCCCAGCTCTGCTGCTAACGTGGCACGAGCTTGTGCCTCTTAGTATTATCAGTTCTCAGCACTTAACCACTTCCTGCTAGATGATCTCGTTGTTTGGGGAATTATGCTGGCTTGAAAGTGACTTTATTGCTTAATATGTTCAGGGCCCTGAGTTCAATCCCTAGCATTAAAAAGAAAAAAAGAAACAGGAAATTGGTCATTTTATTTAGTGCCTAACTGTTTACACAAGGAGGTGCATTTGAAAAAAATCTTTAATGAAGCAATATTTTTTTTAAAAAAAACACCCATTTATGAAGCAACATATTATATAGGATAGTAGTGTATAAAGTCAATAGGAAGGAGTGAGTTGCTTGAAGAATGAGCAGATGCTAGCAGGCCTTCTTCAGATCTCACTTTCTGTGGGATACCTCCTCTGACCCCTTACCCCTCAGCAGCTAATCCTCTTCTTTCCTCCACCCACTGGAGTATGGCCACACAAGAGTAGTGTCTGTGAATTCTCTACATTATCCCTTGTTCTTCTAAGGAGATCATCTGAAACTCAACAATGATCTTTTTAAGGTAGGTGCTCAGTGATTCTTTTCAACGAATGGCACATAGTAGTGATGAAGATTGATGTACATGGATCTTACTCTAATGCTCTAGTGTTGGGGAGGGACAGGGAACCAGACCTCCATCAAACTGTGTGATAAGTGCTGTGCGAGGCAAAGTGTGGAATGTGGTGGGAACACAAAGAAAAGTCCCCAAGAGGTCTTGGAACTCTTACTGGAGGTACTTAGAGAACTTGAGAGGCACCCAGAGGGTAAGTCACTGCCTCAAAATCACACAGCCTGGTGTAGAACAGTGAAATGGCATGGCATATACGTCTTGGTCTCCATCCTAAGCATGCCATATTTAGATCCTGCAGAAGTCAAAAGGATTGTAGTTATGTCTATGGGGAGTAGATATCACCTTCGCTACATCATTAAGGACTGACTAGATCAGAGTGACTGTCAGGGACTGAGTCCAGAGAATGTTCAGATGATTCTGGAGAGTGATGAACAACCTTAAAGAGGAGATGAAATTGCAGATTTGCACAATGCTGTCAAAGTTATAGTAGCAGATTTAATATGTTTTGTCAGGATTTAATCCAGGAGAAGCTGCTTCCAGGCATTAAAATAATTAATAATATTCTTGTATAGTAATAGTGTTTATTTGTGTAACATTTAGGTATGCAACCAATAAGTTTTGTTTCATAAATACAAAATCTTTTATTAAAATGCAGTTACTTTGACCCAAGAGAATTCATTCTAAGATAACATTGTAATAAAATAATCAAATTATGTATATGGTACATAATTAGTATGGATATATGCATATACACATATATTAATATAATATTCATATATTATATTGAAAAATAATTTGAGGCTACATATCCATCAAGAGGGGATTGGTTAAATAATTAATCGATTTTCTACACAATGGAATATTATATAATTGTTAAAATGATGGCTTTGAATCAATTTATTGATATAGGAAATAATAACCATAGGTTATTAAGCAAAAAGACATTACAATATATATACAACATGTTTTCATTTTTGAAAGAAAAATTCAGGCATGTATTGCTTAATGAGACGAATATGTTCTGAGAAGCATCATTAGATGGTTTTGTCATTGTTTAAACATCATAGTGTACGCTTACACAAACCTAGATGGTACAAGTCAATCACTTGACTTGGCTCCTCATTGAAATCAAGAGACATAGTAAACACAAGACACATGAGGCTCCTGCTGAAGTTTATACCACATACTGTCTTACTGTTAACTTTTTTTTTTAACAAGTAGGAAAAATACATTCTAAAATAGTGATAGAAAGTAGATTATTATAAATACGTAAGGCAGTAACATTAATTATCAAGTATTTCGTATCAAGTACAGTGCATAATTGTATGCTATACTTTTATATGATTGACAGAAAAATAGATTTGTTTACAGCAGCATTACAGTAATCATGTTAGTAATGCATTGGGCCATAATGTCACAGCAGCTATGATGGGAATTTTTTAGCTCTGTTGTCAACTGATAGGACCACTGTTATATAAGCAGCCCATCACTGGCCAAGCATTGTAACACACTGGGTATCTGTATACACACACTCAAATTTCCACCAAAGTGCAGAGCATATATGCTAGTATATTAATAATATTCTTGTATAGTAATAGTGTTTTTTATGTAACATTTATGTATGGCAACTAATAAGTTTTTATTCATGTAAAAAAAAAGCTCAATGTAAACACTACGGCAACTCTTTATAAGCTCTTTCCCTATAAAACTATGGTGAGGTCTTTGGCTATAGTTCTTAACTCTGAGGTTACCTTCCATTTCCCAGTGCCATGCAGGCTGAGAGTGTTCACAGTCACATGTGAATGTCTCCAGAGGGCTACAACCTTCCTCCCAGCTTGAGTCCTCCCTCTATTCTATAAGCTTTTCATGAGAAAGCCCTGATTGTCAGTACTCAAGGGGGACCTCCATTTGTCTCTCAAGCGGAGGGTGCACCCAGCGGCGTCAACTGGCCTTTCGCTGTCATGAAATATTACTGTTTTACACTCACAAATAAAAGTTAGCAGCATTTCATTGCTGCATGGTGTGAAATTAGACCTCCTAACCAGCTGGATGCAACAGCCTGGTGTAGAAATGGTGATGACTGCTAGTGTTCGTGGTTCAATTCAATTAGGAATATTTTTTCTCTTCTTTGGTGAAAGGGATAGTCAAGATGAATGCCTTGCAAACTTCTGAAATATGTACTTGTATAAAAGAACTATTAAAGTAGAGTAACATCTCTATGATCTTTGAACTAAGCCGTCATTCTGCCATTATTGATGTAGCTGCTTTAAGCCGTCTAATTAAAATCGGAGTGACAGATTTGTTATTGAAAATCTGAAACCCAGCTCACATCCCGTACAGCACATCTGAGCAGGGTATATATCTGCTGTTTTGATGGGCTCTCAAAATTACTAAGCTGTGCCGGGTGCCAAAAGGAATTCAATAAATCTTTTCTTTTCTTGCTGAGCAACTCTCATTAGTCTTTTTAATAATAGCACTAGTGGATATCAACTTCAGTTCTCCAAAATAAATTAAGTGTGTCCATTAGGGTTGTAATTATAGCATCAGATATGAGTTTATTCTGCTACAAAGAGATGGCAAGCCTGATAGAGCCCAGAGTGCCCCTCCTGGTCTTTATGTTTGAAACATGGCTTGGTGTGTAGAATGAGGACCAAGGTGGGTGGGGGAGGGGTGGCCGAGGAGGTCTTTTGTCATCTGAACTGACAATATCTCTCCCCCCTTGAAGTTCTGAGCATACGGTATAAAGTGGTGTGAATTCTAGCGATACAGAGTGAGAGCTGGTCACCAACTAGCAGCCTGCAGTTCAGAGCCTGCTAAATAAACCACACAGACCTCGGAGTCGGAGAACATGACAGAAGGCTGCGATATCTGAAAATTTAGCTAATTTTTTTTTTTTTAAACTAGCAGGAGCCATCTGTCATGGTTATTCTGATTTGAGGGCTAAATTGAACGGAAGGCATTGCTGGGCAATTAAACAAGTTCTCTCAAAATATTTTCATACCTTTCCATCTTGTGGGAAGCATTTTTTTTTTCCTTTTCCACCAAAGATGTCATCTGATTGTCAATTTGTTGGTTGTTTGTTTGTTTTTTTGTTTTTCTGGAAAGTTTCTGTCGTCCACACCATAGAGAAACCTTGTTATTCCTTTGATACTGAAGAATGGGGTGAGAAGCAAGGAAGTGGATGTGTCATGTTGGAAGTTTATTCTGAACTTCTGGCTCTTGCAGCCTTATAATGTTAATCTCATCCCTGATGAAAATGTTTTAAATTAGTTCGTAAGAGACTTCTGTAGAGGTTATCAGAGGGGAACTTGCAAGCAGGGTCCTTCTTCTCCCCTTGCTTAGAAAATGGAAGGGGGGGGGGAGTTGCTTAGCAGAAAAAAAAAAAAGCCAGGGGGCAGAAGATAGCATTTTATGGCAAGAATCTGCTATTGCTCTCCTGTTTTTCGTTTTTTTTTCCCCTCCACTTCCTCTTCCAGTGGGGAAGAAAAAATTTTGTGATTTCCTATGTCATGAGCAATAACACATTTTAGAAGCCTCTTGGACTAGTGTAGACATACAAAGTTTGAAAAGATATTTACATTTTAAAATATGTGTGGCAGGTATCCTGCCTCCCCTCCCACCTTCTGATTTCATTATTAAAAGAAAAAAATCTCACGTGTTGCTGGTGAAGGCAGCTGGGTGTCATTTCCCTTTAAATAGTATAAAACATATGGGGGCAGGATTGCATTTGTCACAAATTGTCAAAATATTTTTTTTAAAGAAACCAAAATCTTCTAGGGATGGTTCCAAATGTGCCTGATTTCCCTGAGCAGTGAGCAGCACGACCTTTACATTAGCAGATATATTTATAAATACACATATGGCCCGCCAGGACCTGATTGGCTACTGATCTGATGAGACAGCGACAGAATTATGGTGTTCCACCTACGTGGAGTTGAGTTGTTTAAAAAAATTACTGATTTACCTTAGCAGTTTTCCTTATATTCACCTAATATATCTGTGTTTTATTGACAGGTGTAATTTTTTAATGAGGTCTGTGGAAGCAGAAAGAGCTTTTGAATGTGTTCATGTTTTTGTAGGATCTTATATGATGAATATATATATCCTTCTTCTTCTTCTTCTTCTTCTTCTTCTTCTTCTTCTTCTTCTTCTTCTTCTTCTTCTTCTTCTCCTCCTCCTCCTCCTCCTCCTCCTCCTCCTCCTCCTCCTCCTCCTCCTCCTCCTTCTTCTTCTTCGATGGACAACAACCAGTGACATACAAAATTGCAAAATATGTTAGTTTGGAAGAGTGTCAATGATTTTTAGTGTATTTTAGGCCTTATATTTGAGAGGTTTAAGAAATAAGTACCTATGAAGTACTTTTAGCTTTTCAAAAAAGAGATGCCATGCAAATGCAAAATCAAAATACAGTGTTTTGCCAAAAGGCCAGCAAGGTTCCAGAAAGTTCCAGAAGTTGTATTCCATAAAGTCAAGTGACCTCAAGGTTAACTTGATTGAGCAGTAGCACTCTTACTGAATTCTGACAGCATTAGTAATTTTCAGATATGTTTTTCCATCTTTTAAACCCTCATGCCCTCTTTTGATGAGCATGCACAGATCCTCAGCTCTTTCCACCTGTGCCCTCTTGGAGTGTACTTGTCTTGTATATCACTCCTCCAGCTGCCTACTCCTCTCCTGTTGAGAATCTTCTTGGTTGCTAGTTTCGAATGGATTTATCTTCATCAGCCAAAAAGACTTTGTAGATCTGGACTCACCAAGATTAGTGTTGCAAAAACGAAAAATATTTTTCTGTATTGAAAATATAAGATTATAATCTTTAATGCCCTTTTCCAAAATACACTGCAACCCTAGGAAATTCTAACCTTTCCTAACCCAGCTGAGAATGCCTGGTTTAGGAGGCTTCTCTCCCCTTTCATGCCTCTTCCTACAAATTCCACACATCCTCCATAGACATTATCATCTTTTCTAGTTCATCACCTTTCCTTTTTCTTGTTCTTTTTTCTATTTAATGTTAACATTTCTGGTGCTTTTTGATTCCTGAATATTCACTGTTCTCTAGCTGATGACATTAAAGGACATTTTCTCCTACACTAAGACAATGCATGTGCCTGAGCTAGGTTCGTACTTTCGCAACTGAGTTCATTTCTTTTTCAGCTTCACAGGCACAGTGAAATGTGTAAATAGAGACTTTAATTCTCCCTGAGCTGCAATCCATAGTCTTTAACACTTCCTAGGTGGAAAAAAACATATGAATGCTGTTCTTTTAAACTCATAATAGTTTCACTGTAAATTCCCCATGTACTCTCCTCTGTATTAGTGAGCAATTGGTTTTTTTGAGGGCACAAATGGTGTTGATTGACTTTGAAAAACTAGCAGAGGCCACATATGTCTGTCTAATGCAATTGGCATTAAAATTACTAAGAAGAAATTTCAGATGGAGCAGAGAGTCTTTATGGAACTTACTATTTCTTTCTATATGGACAAGGTGATCTGCAGCTTCTGCTGAATAAGTACCCCAGCCCCACTGTCAACTGTGTTTTAGAGGAAGTTTCTCTATCTAGAATTTAAAGAAGAAAAAAGGTGAAATTAAACCAGAGTCACCTCACACTTACTCAATTTGTTGATTACAGTAGAAACCATTCATTAATTTATTGAAACCCAATTCTTGACCCGACACTACATGTAATTCATAAAATTTCATGTTGGAAAAGGGGGAAAAAAGGTGTAAATCCAAAACTCTTTACTCTGTTTTCATGTATGGTGGGGAAGGTCTTGAAGAGCTTTACACATCTCACTTGTAAAATAAAGTAGAAACGAGTGAGAATTTGTACCATATGTCCACTTAATTTTTTGTATTTACAGGAATCATAGTGATTCCAGCTCATAAAATGTTGATTCTTTTAAGAATTTTCTTTTATTTTCAGAAATAATTTAACATAGGCCCAGGAGGCTTAAGATAGGGTACAATCAAAAACTTGGTTAGCTTTCAGAGGCAAAGTTAAATATGTAAATGTTTATCAAAAATATCAGAAGTTAATATGCTCCCACTCTTAATTATGTGTTTTTCAAGCTCTTCCTCCATGACTCTCATTTAAATTTTAAATATTTTTTAGAGGTTGCCTTCTGGTTTTGATGGCCTTACTTTCATGTTATCAGAAGATTCTTATTTGCAGATTTAATTTGCTTCACATTTAAAAACTTCCCAACAGTTTTCTGTGGAGATGTTTTCTGTAGTAAATATCAAAATAAGGAAGAGACTAGGATTAGCATCCTCAGGAAAAACACGTAAATGATTAGGAGGTAAATTATTTCTGAAATAAAGAACTTGATCTTGCCCAGAGTGAGCTCTTTTGCCTTCTACCTCTGGAAATTTATATTCACATCAGATAAGATTATCTTTGTTTAGTGTGGGAGCTGGCTGTACCAGAACTAAAGGTGGATTATAATACCAACAATATTAGGGTGGGAACGGCCTTACCAAGAAGACCAACCAAGCAATTTAGAGTGGAGGCTTTGGGTCACATGATATTAATGTGATTAATGTGATATTAATAAACCTGGAGGCTGAGATCAACCACTGAACAATGATGGCTACATACTATACCCCAATAAAACCTCTGAACACCAAGCTCAGGTGACTTTCCCTGGATGGCAATTGTTGCACGTCATTTTTTGGAGGGGTTCCGGGTGGGGGGGGGGGCGTCTTTCAGCCTGAGGACAATGAAAGCATTCACATTTGGAGTTCTGCCTATCTCTGCTTTGTCCATCTCTTCTCTTGGCTGATTTTAATACATACTTTTTCTCTGTAATACATCATAATCATGAATATAAAGGCTTCAGTGGCTTCTGTGGGCCCTTCTTGTGAATTATTGCACCTGAAGGTGTTTGAAGCCTCTCTCCACCCTCACAACTTGCAGATGATGTCAGAAGTGTGGAGCTCTGTGCCTCCCAGTGTGGTAAGAGGTTAACTCTTGCAGTTGGTGTCACATAGATTTGCTAGACAGCTGTAACTCACTGAAACACATGGTTAGTGAAGAAATCGTTACAGTATGGAAATCAAACTCTGGTTTTCTCTAAGTGAAGTCTCTCTTGAATCGTTTTTGAAACAAGTTGAAGAAAAGTAAATACGTATATACTTAATAAGTAATACATAAGTAAACACATATATACTAGAAACCATAAAAAGCTAAACATACATGTAGAAAGAGTTTTCTAACTGAACTAGAACCTCAATTCCTAAAGCTTCCGTCCTTAGTGAATTTCATATTACTTGATAAGGAAAAGTGGCTAAAGACCGTGCATTTGAGAAGTGACCCCATGATAATCGATCAGAAATCTCACAAGAAGCTTTCTGAATTTCAGCCAGGAAACCAGAAAGAGTATGGAAGTTTGCTGGCATGAAATAACTAAGGCAGAGGATGGTCTCAGTGGTGCATGCCTATAATCCCAGCTACTAGGAAGGCTGAAGCAGGAAGATCACAAGTGTGAGGCCAGCCTCAGCAATCTAGCAAGACCCTATCTCAAAATTTAAAAAATAAAGAAAGGCCAGGGGATCTAGCTCAGCAGTAGAGCCCTCCTGGGTTCAAATCCCAGCACTGCAACAAAACAAAACAAAAACAAAAAATTGAGGGTGAGGTTAATATTTCCTTTGAGAGCCCCCTCTCTAAGACATATCTATATCCCAGGGGTCTTGCCCCCTGAAATAGCCAAAATGCTCTCCATTACTGAGCAATGACTGTATTACACTCCACTACACACACACACACACACACACACACACACACACACACACACACACGATCCAGAAGTAACCCAACCAGAGTAGAGAATGAGGGAGGTTAAAAGTTTTATTGGTAGTGGAATAAAAAAATTGGGATGTTTTGACATGCACAGATTTCACCCTGAAACAGAGGAGGGTCTCAAGCTTTGCTGGGTCAAGAAAAGGAGCTACCAGTGTAAAGCACCAGGGTTCAATCCCTAGTAACCCTGCCCTCTAGCCCCCCAAAAAAAGAAAGAAAAGAAGCTATATCTAGTTTCATCCTTCCCAAATCACTTGTCAAGATAGCTTTTGTTGTTGTTGTTTTGTAAGTAGCATAGAAGTTCAGAATTCTGCAGAATAGCACCCTGTCTATAGTATTCTAACCTTGAAATGAAAATTAATACAGAGAGGAAATGCTGACACTTGAGTATGTAACGTGGACAACATGTGACCTCACACACCTTTCTGAGTAGAAGCCTCTCCTTGTACCAAAGGAGGGCAGACCATGCCTATTTTTCATTGTCTTCTTATTAGCAAACAGGTGCCACTCAGAACAGCAGCATCCCCAGCACTGTCACCAGTGGCCACTGCTGGCCTGAACCAGATGGTGAGATCTGAGCCAATTCCTTTCTTTGTAATTCTAGGAAGGCAGCAAAATAGTCCTGCATTCTAAAGTGTAGTAGGACTTAATGTGTGAATTTGTTTGTCAGTTAAAACACAAGATAATCCTTCTCAAAGAACTACTATCACAGACTTAAGTGTAAACACACCAGGTAGAGCAGTTATGGTGTGCCAATCAGATAACCATGCACTTATCATGCTTTCTCGTGTGTCCACAGGTTTGTTCCTTGTGCTAGAACCAACTGTGTATCCTGGAGGTCATGGTGCCAGTAGAGCCCTGGCAGGCATCTTGGGTTCCTGTCTCCATAGTACAAAACATCTCTCTCATTATTTTTTCTCTTCTTCTCAAAGACCTGTTATTAGTTTCCCCATTGACTTCTTTAGAATTTTTTCACTTCTAAGGAATTCCATTTATAGGGAAGCAGTGACTTCACAGAAATCAGATCAATGACTCTTATTTATTTATTTTAGGCTGAGCTTGTTTTAATCCAACCCAGGCTAGACTACTTTGTGTCTGTGGCATCATTAAACACAAAACAGAATTCAGCTTCAAGCTCCTTCTGATGTGTGACATCAGGCAGGAAGTGGTTAGTATCTTCATGTGAACAGAAAGTATCTGAAATAAGTCCCCAATTCTCTTCACTGTGAGAGCCACCATGTGGCTAGCTTGCCATGGCTCTAGTCTGAGGTGGAAACCATGAGGCTCTTCTCTCCCCTCCCTTCTGTCTCTCTGTCTCCTGCTCTGTCCTGTCACCCTATTTTATTCTCGCCCAGAAGACCAAGGTCATGGAGCACAGTGAATACAGCCGATTTGGAACCTCAGAACTTACTTTGAGCTCACTGCTTGACTTGGGGAATAATCATCTTCTCCTCTTTTCTTCAGTTGCCAGCTTCTCACTGAGGTACTTAACTTAGTAAATAAAAGTTTGAAAGAAATTGAACTGTGAGCTGGTAGAAGGGTTCTGCACGTATTATCAAAGTGGTGTCACTTTCTGCTCCCACAAATAATCCTGTATCACCACACTGTAGGACAGAGCTGCTCAACCTCAGCATGGAAAGCAACCCTTGGAGGTCAGGGTCTGTCCTGTGCATTGCAAGATGCTTTTCAGCATCCAGGTCTGTACTCACTAGATGGTAGTAGCACCACCCCCACCCCTCCACACACATACATACTCACTCAGGACAACTGGAAACATCTCCAGACATTGATAAGTGTTCCGCTGGAGAGCAAAGTCACCCTGGTTGGGAATCATTGCTTAAGGATGTAACAGTAATAGTCTTTTAATTCTAAATTTTGGAAGAGGATGGCTATGGCAAACTTTTATGTTGATAAAATGGTAATTTCTCCTCCTTAGTTTGTCCAAGTTGAATAGAAGAAAACTACATTTTGGACTCTTGTGTCCCATAATTACCACAGTTTTCTGTCAGAAAAGAATCAGAATTATTTATCTTTTCATCGTAAGAAGATTGTGAGATTAAATCATTTTGGAGTTTTTTTTTTTTTTCACCATTAAAAAATCTTGTTTGTGGGGCTGGGGCTGGGGCTCAGCAGTAGAGCACTTGCCTGGCGTGCATGAGGCACTGGGTTCGATTCTCAGCATCAAGTATAAATTAAAAAAAAAAAAAATCTTGTTTGTGACTATTTTAATCCCCAGACTTTGCCAGCATCAGTGTAACAGTGAGGGTCTTGCTTACTCTCCTCTCTAGGAAATCTCTGAGCTTTAGAAGAAAGGCCTGTGCCAGACACATGTTGGTTCTATGTGTGTACCAGCTCTGACAACCACCTTTAGTAATCATTTTCAAATTATCACTTTACTTTTTGCATTTAGGCAAAAAAAAAAAAGATAAAACTAACTTCCTGACTTCCTGGTTCTATGTGAATGCAGTGCATGCTATTCATTTACAACACAAAACTATTGTGCAGTTTTAAATAAAATATTTTATCATAGGTAGCATTTATCCACCAACATGGAAACTTGTCCTGAAATGGGAAGTAACATAATCTACACAGCCCTTCACCTAACTTCCTAAAAGTGAACTTTGAAAATGCTTCTGTTTGAATTTTCCACAATTTCTGGACTGTGGTGCTGGTTTTCCTAAATTTCTAGTCATCAGTAGTGACTTTGACAACAATCATTTGAGACTTCTAACCAGGAGAGCATGGAACTCAAAAACAAGGGACCCACGTGATTTTGGTTAATTTATATACAACAAATTAAGTTCTTCAGTCATCTTGTTGGGCTGGGAAGAAAAGCGCTCCAGAAGACTCTGAGAGCTGCCCTGGGCTTTTGGCGGTTTCATCACAGTGAAAGCTGCCTTTTGCTATGAGTGACCATCACATCATGGTTCCTGATTACCTTATATCAATTCTGAACAAGCCAAGAAATTGTTGTACATCCAAGTGTGTGCAAGATCAAAAGAAGATCTATGGTGGGTGGAAACACTGGCATTTTAAAAACTTTTTTCCAGACCCTATCTTCCTTGGAGATGTTTCCTGCCATGTATAGGGATTACTGTGCAAGGTCTGCTCACTTTGGAACGTGTACATTTCTAAACTGAATGTGAATTCTAAGCAACCTTTTATTCAGAGAAAAAAATAATAGGCTGAAAAGGAGATTGATATTTCAGCGTTCTGAGTCTTCACTTTGTGCTGACAAATTAATCGTCTGTTTTACCTTCTTTGAACAGGGAGCTCATTGTTCAGTTTGCCGGGTCATATGCATTTCATTACACTACACCTTGGTGACAAAGGAAACTTCAGGGCACAAATGAACCCAGAGATGAGTCAAGGGTTTGGCTTTAGTTCTGTGACTCAAACATGGACTAGTCATCCGTCCTGACAGTCGCTCTTGTGACACAATGGAAAAAGCAGCAAACTGTGTTGATGGAACCTAACACATTTTTTCCAAGGGATGTTTTGTCTCTAGACTCTGTGGAGTCATATTTAAATTTGCTCACTCACTCATATTTAAATTTTATCCAGACAGCCCAGTCTAAACCCTTATGGATAGAATAACTGCCTAAATATACCAAATGTATTTGGTAATTCAGATTTTCTGCCCTGGAATTAAAGATCGAATTTCTTTGAGAAATAATGGTGAAGTATTACTTTTTCTTGATCTATGGTGGTTACACGAGTGTGTTCAATTTGCAAGCATTAACTGAGTTGCACACTGTCATTTCTGTGGTTTCCTGGATATAATACTTAAATTAAGAAATTTATTTTTAAAATAATAATGGTGAAATTGTCAAGAAAAACAAAACTTTATAAGGAAGAAGAAACTTCCCTGTGGAAGAAAACATAGAACCACAGAACCTTATTGAGTTTTCAAATACCATTTGTAGTTATGTCCAACATCTTTGCAAATGCATCTCCATTTACCATTTTCATAGGAGGTCTGTCACATAAATGTGTATTTTTCATATGTGCAAATATCCACCATATCATTTTGTGATGTTGAAAACAGTCTTCTCATTTTTAACAAATCCTTTGCTGCTTAATGATAAATGTTGTCTTTTTAATTGATCCACAGTGGTCTGGAGACAGCGCTGTTGGACCACTTCTCATCAGAGCATGAGTTTGAGCAGGCACCGTCTCTCTCTGTCCCATTCAGTTAGAACAATTCTGAAGCCAGTGAAGGGGAGGCTTCATCCTGACTGTCATGCTGCTTCTGCTACATGACAAAATCATATTGTCAAGGTCCTCATCCCCTTACACTAGCAGCAGTGGTTTTGAAATCCAATTTCACAACCTCTTAAGTTATAACCCAGAGATCTCAAAAAATCCACATCACACGTTAGCCCACACATTTTGGGAAAACCATAAGAATTTAGATTTGTGGTGAGAGGGCAGAGATAAGGAAGTTTAATCTGAGTTAATGGAAAATGTAATGATAGTTTTTAAAGATATAAATTATGGGTATTTTTTCAAACAGCCAAGCAACATTTGCTCACTACAATACACAAAGTGTTTTTCTCACCTCCTGCCCCCTCACCACCCCACGAATAGTAAGTGCTTTTGCTAACAGTTTGGTACGTGCCATTCGCGTGTTCTTTATGGTTATAGAAACACACAAAGGTATACACATAGATGGTTTCCTATGGAAATTGGGATCATACTGTTCATATTTCTCAGGGTGGTGCCTTTCTCTTGCAGCAGTCTCCTGTGTGCCTCTCTCCAGGTCAGCTGTGCGCTCTAGCTCTATCACGTTCTTCCTAAGCACTGCGTCATATCATAGACCACTGTCGTGTTGTAACTGAGGATTCAGGCATGTGGTCCATGTTTCTGCCCCTATAACAAATGAAGGAATAAATATGCTGGCATGGTTATTCCTACATACTAATATTGATATTTCAATAGGACAGAGATGGTTAAAGAAGAACAGATTAAAAAAAAAAAAGGATTTTCAAGTACATACAGCAACTGAGAGTTAGCCAAGTGCTGGCAAAGATCCTTACTGATCTTCTTTTCTAAACACCCTGGAAGAATTGCACGTACTGTATCGTATCGTTCGTATCCCTGGTGGAGGAGTCTTCTAAGTGTCAGCTTTTTGTGGAAAATAGAATAGCAGTTGTCTCCAGTTGGGGATGGGAACAAGGATTAACTGTACCCAGGCATGAGGGACCTTCACTGGGGGTGCTGAGAATTTTCTAAACTTGTTCATGGCAAGAGTTGCACACTTCCATAGATAAACTAAGCATCACTGAATTTCACTTTTAAATTGGGTGAATTTTACGGTATGTAAATCTTACCTTAATAAAATTGTTTAAAGAGGTAAAAATTTAAAGCAGCTCATGTGATATCTTTTTATATCATCAATTAGCATCATCAGAGAAAAAAGCTTTGCTTCAATAAAGTCAATTTCAGCCCACTAACACCTGTTTGATTTATTATAGTCTCAGAATTCTTGGAATTTGCTCAATAAATATTTTGTGCATTTAATTTTATAAGCTTTTTTTTTCTCCTGATGACTGCAATAGTCATTTCCCAGAATGCCATCCCAGCAAGCCATTATCTTATTGCAATAGTGATGAGTTTAATCAATCGTGTAAAGTTCTTTGCATACTGAGTACTCAGTATGTGGCAAGCACTATTCTAGTCTTTGGGGATCCATCAGTGTCCAAGAAAGGTGAAGACCCCTTCCCTCTTAGAGTTTATATTCTACCTTAAAGTCTAGGAAAGGAGAGATGACCACTATTTCATGTTTTAAACCTGGGTTCACTGTTAAAAAAAAGAATTCTAATTCTGGTTCATTATAGATAGGGTCTGAAATTCTGGATTTCCACCAAGCACCAGGCATTACTACTAATGCACTCAGTTTCAAGACCACCCCAGATTTGTGTAGTCAAATGGTAAGTGGATGGAGATGTGTGACTCAAAGTTCTGAACCAATGGATTATGGTGGTAGCAAAAGTCTAAGATACAGCAGCACGCACTTACATGATGGTCAGGTTATATGAAGTTGTAGTGTGTTTTATTCCCTTTGTATTTCCTAATTCCTTCCATTTCCTGGAATCCAAATAACCATCACAGGCTGGGGAGGACGAGTTGGTAGCCAGAAGCTCTTGATTCTCACCTGGAACATCTGCAGCTTGTCTTGAGAGATGTATTGCCCACTGCAAGGGCTAGGAACACAGCTGGTCTTTGAAGCAACATCTTCATATTATCCTTTCTACTGGTCATCCTTACCCATCCACAAAAGCTTGGTTGGGAGGGTAGGGAGCTTAAATTTTTCTGCAGATCTTATAAAACTATTTTTTAGGCTTTTGAGGATTAAGACACTGGATTTGATTCAAAATTATGAACCAATGGAGTATAGCATAGAATTAGTAGGGGGAAGGAAACTAATATATATATATCTACTGTGTGCATTATAGAAATCTTAAAAGAAAGCTATTATTTTCATTTTCAAGCATGAAAACTGTGAAATTGTGACTCTCAGGGTATTTTATTTTGTTTTTATGCTTTTTAAAATACCCAGTATCAGAATTGGTAGCTAACAGAATTAGGATTAGAACAGAATTATTTATATCTGACTTCAAAGAGGCATCAAGAACTTAGGTCTCTACCCTGCTGAAAATTTCTTCATTTAGGAATATTTCCTTTCTCTTTAAGATGTGCTTTATTATTTACAACTTCTCAAGTTGAAACACTTATAATTTACTTAAAAAATGTAATCTCACCCTAATGTCCGCTGTCACCCAGAAACTCTGAAAGTACAAGGGCCTCGACATTATCTATTATAAATCATTTCACCTTCTGCCTTCTAGGAAGACTTGATATGAAAAGATTCCATTCCTGTCTCTTATCCTTTTCAAATATTCCAGCATGAGAGGCAAGGTATATTCTAGACACAGGCAACTTTAGAAATATAGAAACATCATCTGATGGAGAGTAATTGATCCTTGTTATATGTCTGATAATGTATTTGGCTAGTTCTCTTTAGAACATCAGATTTAATTAAGCATAGTAACTAATTAAAGTACAGAGTATGTGATTGAATTCCTGGGAAATTAGAAAAAGGAAATTTCATATAATAAGTAGAGTTCTCTTCATATGTTCCTTTTGGAGGGGAGGGGGGTCATTTCTTGACCTTTTGTCAAATGCAGTGCAAAGAAAATATAATTAATCCAAGTGTGTTTTGTATGCCCAGTAATAGATTTTTTTTTTCGTTGAAACATAACCTTTATAAGATGCTTCCATTATTATTGGATGTCAGGTGAAAATTAAATGAGCTTGCTCTGAGCTTCAGATTTATCTTTCTGTCTCCAAAAGGCTATGTGAGAAGCTGAGGAGATACATAACTTTTACTGATGATTCTCTAAATTAGTCCCATCAATCTGTGGTAAACATAATACATCCTCTCCTTGCTAATAGCTGGGCCAGCAGTATACTTTGCCACCCAGTACTTTCTCTGTGTTTGCATGGAAAGTGCCTGAAGCTACCAGGAACTTCTACCAATTAGCATGTTTGTGCTGTTGTTTACTCAAAGTGTGTATGGCATACACCTGTGATGCCAGCTATCTGGGAGACTGAGGCAGGAGGTTGCAAGTTCAAGGCCAGCCTGGGCAACTTAGTGAGACCCTATTGCAAAATAAAAACAGGGGATATAGCTCAGTGGCACTGTGCCCCTGAGTTTAGTCCCCAGTACTGCAAATAATAATGATAATAAAATATGTATGGCAGCCCAAAGCACTTGTGCACCTTCACAGACTGGTGAAAGGTTCCCAGTTACCAGTGGAATATAGTGTTCAGTTTATTGAAGCTCCATTACAATCAGATTCAGAAATGAAACTAAAAACTCACTTAAATGATAGGAAGGCCCCAGTCCATGCACTGTGTTCATAGAACTTATCCATTTTAATGCTTTCTGCACTTACAGCCATCATCCTTAATTGTCTCAGTGAGTCCTGCCCCCATCCAAGCCTCACATTAACATTATCTGGGTTTTCAAGGACACCTAACCTTTGCTTTGCCTGCATTTCTAGAGCTGAGAAATGCAGTAGATGTGCTCCCCAGCCCCATCTGTGGGTGTTCAATTGAGGATCAAGGAGGAAGCCTCCATTATGCAGCAATCATTGCTCCTCATATCTGATCTCTATGTTAGAGAATGATCCCTATGAGCACAGAGCTGATTTGGAACCTGGCTGAGTTAACAAGGAGTCAGAGATGAGAGCTCACTTGCCTAAGCAACAAAAGTCTTCAGTTTCCTGTGATAACTCACACTTCGCAGAGTGCAGAGCTTGAACTCATCTTAGGTGAACAAGTGGCCCATCTTTACAAGGCCAGCCACACTGGGGAGCAGTCCTCACCCCAGTATTCCATCACTAATCTCGCAGCCAGAGAGCTCCAGAAGTGCAGGGGATGTGTGAACATGTCGAATTAATGAAAAACAAAGTCAAACATTTCAGAACCTGCAAAAGGGTTCAATTCCAGAAATGAGCAAAGGTTTGGGAAGAGCCTTATTTTTTTTTTTTTTAGCAAGGTTTATTCATCCCCCGTAGACACAAAAATAAGTCTTTCAAAGAACATGAATATTTGAGGCACTTGGCAACACGCAGTCTCTGGCAACCTCTTCTTTATTTATACCATGTAATTATACTTGCCTTAATGTGTGTGTCCTTTTCATTATTGAGTCTAACATGGTCTTTTGTCAAATCCCAGTTATTGATTAGCACTGGCAACTCTGAAATGTGGCTTTTTAGACATCAATAAGTCTCTTTCCCCCTTTTTAAATCATAACAGATCTTGTTGGACATTTGGGGAGAAAACAACTTAAAATTCACATCCAGATCTTGGCTGCCGATTCAGGACTTTGCTACTCTGCCATTGCCAAGATTTTAGCTTACTCCTTGCCGAAAGTGCAGGATTTGGGGGGTGGGGGATCCCTGTTGCCAAAGTGAACACTGAGTGACATCATTAGAATTCAGCTGAATCTGTGCTCCCATGAAATTCTGGCCTCCTCGTCCCCCCCACCCCATTGTGTTTTGTTTCTCCCCTCTTTTTCTGCTCCTCAACCCATCCTGTAATCTCTTCTCAAATGAGAAGCAAACAGAAAACTGCTCAAAGGAATGACATCAGTGACCAATTACGAGCCTACAGATTTGTTTGAATAAATATAAGTAAACAACCAAAGACTTGGCCTTTTTTCAAGAGATTGAATCCTTGCGCCAGTTGTACACTTACAGTGTTAATTTTCATTGGGGAACTGGCAGCCCCTTGAATATTGCTGGGGAAGAAACTCATGAGTATGGACATTAGGTATTTGTTGCTTCCCTTTATTATTTACAAATGTTATCACTGAGTCTCATCTGTAATGCCACCAAGAAAATTTAGTTGCAGCCAATTATTCTGAACTCAGTTCCTAATCTCCTTAGGAAGGAAAGAATGAAAGTTCTTTGATAATGCTGTTTTCCTATTCTGTGTTTACATGAAGATAACCTTGAGATTGTAATTAATTTTTGTATTTGAGGTTCCATTAGTTCATGTGCTAAATGGTACCCTTGAGCTTAAAAGCAACTTTTCATGGTATCTGATTGGCAATCACTAAAGAGACCCTCATTCTTTTGAAATTAATAGATTTGTTCCTACCTTTGTCTGCCTGTGCAGAGACTTATGTGTAGACCCACTAAACCTGCCAACTCTAGCAAATGGTTAGTAACTATTCTCAGTATGGGTGAGCCCACAAAGTACTGTTTCAGAATGGGACGCTATTTCCTTGCAGTGAGTTTCCTTCTTCCTATTGAATGTTGGCAACCTTGATGTTGGAATATTTTTGCATTTACAATCAAGAAACTTTCAAAGAATGTTATTCTGACTGGCTTATTAAGGACCTATGATTTATGGCACGTTTAATTCCACCTGACTTCCACTGGATGGTTGCATGGAGAGAACATGTAATATATTCAGATTTTGTCATAGCCAGAGAATAGCATACTTTTGCCACATATCAGATGCAAGCCTAGTTTCCAGGCATTTATTTGTTTCACTTGTTTATTTATTCATTTTCTTAGAACATCAAAAATGATTAGTACATGGGTTTTGTGACCTTTGACATTTATGGGATACTGTTTCCACATCTTCTGGGGTCAGAAGGCCATTTTAAGCCATACAGCAAGAGCACAGTGGGTTCTGATGAGCCATTTACTTTCTTGTAATGCAAGAGCCTATTTAGGGTGATGCTTGTGCTGCTGTCAGAGCAATGAAGGTCAGCAGTTGTGGTGACAAATTAGTTTTGACAAGCTTAATGACCCCAAAGAAGAAAAGTCTGTGGCTCTGATAGCAACTGGGGAATAATTGGTAAGCTCGGCCAAATGGGGAATGTGTTAAAATTCCCCAATTCTCTATGGCAGGCCAATTACGCCATTCAGCAAAGGGGTGGAAGGTTGCCATCCGATTCTTTAGCCTTACAAAAGCATCAGCAGGCTATATTTCAATCAATTGAATTTGGTTTGGCGGAACATCAGGACATTGAAAGAAACAACTGGATCTTTCAAATTACGTTCCTTAAAAAAAAAAAAAAAACCTTGGATAAAGAGCAAAATGAGAATTCTTGTACAGCATCAGTGGACAGTGCTGACCTCACTACTGGCAAATTTCACTGGTATCCCACAGACTAGTTGTCCTTCAGGGACCCAGTATCTCAGGCCCTATGACCAAGTATAGGCTCATTAAAGGGCATGGTAAATAAATGGTGACGCTTATCAGTTCACCAAAATGCAATCTTTTTACTAACTCACGAAAGTTTTATTGTGGACTTACTAGGTGCCAGGAGTATCGTGTGTGTGTTCTGAGTGTCAGGGAATAAGATGAGCAAAGCAAGGAAGGGGAAAGACTCCTGCCTGCATGAAGACTATATTCTAATGGGAAGTTGTAGTTCACAGACAAGTCATAAAGCAGATGGTTCCGGTTTGGGGCAAGTGATACAGAAGAAATAAACACAGCAGGTGGCCATAACAAAGTACCTGTAATCCTGGTGGCTCAACTGACAAAAACATAATGCCTCACAGTTCTGGAGGCTAGAAGTCCAAAACTGAGGTGTCCTTGGAGTGGGTTCATTCTGAGGACTGTGAGGGAAGGATCCCTTTGGGGCTTCTTCCCTTAGCTTACAGATGGGCGTCTTCATATCCCCCCACAGTGTTCTTCCTGTGTTTTCACATCATCTTCCTTCTGTGTCTGACTCCAAATTTCTTCTTATAAGAACACCGGACATATTGGATGAGGGCGCACCTCAGTGACAGTGACCTGTCTCCAAATATAGTTGTGGTTTGAGATATGGGCAGTAGGACTTCAGCCTGTGAGTCTGTGTGTAATACAATTCATAACAACAATTGAACCACCCAAGGGAAGGAGGTCAGAAAAGTCTTGGAGGGGGTGAGTTGAGATCTGAGGCAAAGAAACTGTCCTGAGGAGAGCCAGAGGCAGGTTTTAGGTTTGGGAAAGGCCTGTGAGTGACCCTCAGTGGGAAGGCCTTCTTGTGTGTGAGAAGAGTAGCCAGGATGCTTGTGGGAAAGAAAAATGGCATTAAATCAGAGATGTGGCAAGACCAGAACCCGTGAATCTTTTTTGGCCAACTATGAAGAGTGCAGTCATTCCACCATATTTATGGAGGATGTTTCAAAAACCCTTGTGGGTCCCTGAAACTGCAAATAGCATTAACTCTATATAAACTACTTTTTCCCTTTTCACTTAAAGGAAGCACTTTACAGCTTCTCTTTGATTTATCTGAATTGAATTGTAGGTGTGCCTTAAGTCATTATTAAGTAAAACAAGGGTTACTTGAACCCAAGTACTGAGATACCAGGATGGTTGACTTGGTAACTGAGATGTCTATTAAGTATCTAAAGGGCAGGTAGTATATACAGCATGGATACACTGGACAAAAGAATGAATTATATCCTAGGTGGGATGGAGCCAACTGGGAAAGATCTCTTCACACAACTAAAGAGTTATGTGTAGTTTCATATTTATGGATTATTTCTAGAGTTCTCCTTTTCAAATTATTGAACCACAGGTAACTAAAAGCATGGGAAATAAAACCATAGATAAGGATGAGGGATACTGTATTGTAGAAAGCCAGTGGAGCATTTCAATTAAAGGAATTACATGTTAATTTCATTTTTTGAAACTATCTTACTTTTCTGGGCTGCTGTAACAAAATACTATAGGCCAGGTATTTTGAACAACAGAAATTCATTTATCACAGTTCTGGAGACTGGTAAGTTCCAAGATCTAGGTGCCAGGAGATTGAGTGTTTGCTGAGGGCTAGCTTCCTGACTGGTAGATGGTACTTTGTCCCTGCATCCTCACTTGGTAGAGGGAATTAGCTAGCTTTCTGGCCTCCTATATAAGTGTGCTAATACCATTCCTGGGGGGCTCTTCCGTCATCTCTAATAACCTTCCAAAGGTCCTACCGGCAAATACTATCGTGTTGAGGTTTAGGATTTCAAATATGAATTTGGGAGGTTCACAAACATACAGACCACACATTTACAGACTGTCTACTGAAAACAATGTGTCAAGTGCAGAGTGGGTCTCAAGGCTCCTATTAGCGTTTTGTCTTTGTGACCAAAATACCTTAGAGAACAACTTTAAGGAGGAAAAGTTATATTTGGGGCTCACAGTTTTAGAGGTTTTAATCCATGGTTCTCCAACTCCATTACTCTGGGCTTGAGGTGAGGCAAGAATGGAGGGGGAGAGAGAGAGAGAGAGAGAGAGAGAGAGAGAGAGAGAGAGAGAGAGAGAGAGAGAGAGAGAAAGACGTACACTAGGAGCCAGGGACAAGATATAATTCCCAAGGGCATGTTCCCAGTGGCCTACTTTACCCAGCCATATCCCACCTGCCTATAGTTACCACCAGTAATCCATTCACATCATTAACCTATCAAATGGCTCAATCCACTAATTAGGTTACATCTCTCATAATTGAGTCATTTTCCTTCTGAACATTCTTGCATTGTCATATGATCCTTTGGGGGGACATCTCATATCCAAACTATAACAAGACTTTCCTAAAGTTTAACTCAGACCTCTTTTTCTGTATTTTACCATCATGGTTTTCTTGTTGTTCTCTTGACGCTTGCTCTCACAGCATGTTGTCTGTTTTTCCACCCACCTCTAGGCCTTGACTTTTTTCTTTTTTCTTTCTTTTCTTTTCTTTTTTTTTTTTTTTTTGGTACAGGAGGGGATTGAACTCAGGTGCACTTGACCACTGAGCCAAATCCCCAGCCATATTTTGTATTTTAATTAGGGACAGGGTCTCACTGAGTTGCTTAGCACCTCACCATTGCTGAGGCTGGCTTTGAACTTGTGGTCCTCCTGCCTCAGCCTCCCAGCCACTGGGATCACAGGCATTTTACCACCACACCCAACTTGACCATTGTTTTTAATTCTGTCTGGATTTCCCTAGGCAGCTACTCTATACACATTGAACTCCTATTCATACTCTGACGCCCACTTGTCTTTTATTATGCTACACTGTTTTGCATTTCTTTGTTTATGTGCCCATTTAGCCAAATATTGGGCAAGCTTCCTAAGGACAAAAACTGTATCCCATTCATCTTCATGTGCTGCATTCCAGCCTGTAGAAACCCAATACATGTTTATTAGATGAATAACTAAATGAGGTAAAGCCTACTAAGAACTCAGCAAAGTAAGTAGAAATAATTAAATAATTTTTAGACACA
Source organism: Urocitellus parryii (assembly GCF_045843805.1). Taxonomy (NCBI): domain Eukaryota; kingdom Metazoa; phylum Chordata; class Mammalia; order Rodentia; family Sciuridae; genus Urocitellus; species Urocitellus parryii. Next base: position 147,064,104 of record NC_135534.1, on the reverse strand, counting down.
TAATTTCAATCCCAGATAATGTTACTGCTAGACATTATTGCATACTTTCTGAGTCTCCATTCCTTCACTTGTAAACTTAGCCTAATAATTCATGCCTGTTTAAAAAAATTAATTTAGGAAACTTCTGTGAATGCACCTCACCCCATGGCCTGGCACATACTAGATGCTCAATAAAATGGTCCTTTCTTTCTCTTCCCCTCATCTTCAGAAAGCCTTATTATTTCACATGGGGTAAAAGAGCACATGAAGATTCATGAAAACTCTGAATTGAACGGTTGTTCACTTAAGGGGTTGGTGGTTGCATATGGCAGACATTTACCTCTGAAATATGTTTCCAGGGAGCTGAGAGAATGGAAGGCAATGTTGCAACATTCTGGTGGAAAATCCGGACTTTGGATGATGGGAGGAGTCAAGCTTTCCATTAGCAATCAACCCTTTATAAAGCACTTTAAGAGTGTAACATTTGCTACCACAGAATTCCCGCACAAAAGGTCTGATTCATTAACCATGATAATCCCTTTGTTTGGGACCTTATTTCCCATTCCCAAGAGGCTGCCTGATTTGCAACATGGGCACTTCAGGCAGAACATTTTGCACAGTCTTGCAACATGCACGGTGTGAGTCTTTGTGTGGACCTGAGAGGATGATGTAAATGCTTCATTTTTAAGACAAAAGGAGAAAACATTCAGAAGCTGTATCCTTTGAGCATCTGAGCCAGACTGGGAATATGAATTAAAGAAACCTCACCAAGAATTCTATCTTTGTCTATTTTTCAGAGTTGTGGTGAAAGTATGTGCCGAATAGTAAGATTTTAAATATGGCTTCTATTTAAAAATCACTGTTCTCTAATGTCGCCTCTGGGGTGAGGATCTAATTTTCTGTGTCAGTACTGTCCTGGTGGTATATCCTTAGGGCTGCTTGATAAGTCCCTTGGTTGACATGTCTGCAGTATGCAAATTCCATCTCGTGGTTCATCTCGCAACTCCCTGTAGTTTGAGTCTTTGTTCTCATGCACACACAGTCATGGTGCCTTCTCCTCAATACCTCAATAGCAACTTTTAAAATCATCTTCAAAATGTGCTAATTATAAAGGTGAAAGCAAAGACATTAATTGGCTATGCAGCCAAACCGGGGAAGTGTTATTCAATCCAAATACATCGATTACTGCATAAACAAGAACAGGTTTAATGTGTAGGCAGTGTAAAACACTCTCAGGAAAGGGCTCCAAACTCGCTGTTTGATGATTATTTTATCCTGCTTTTCCAGTTGACACCCCTAGGCCACACCTTCAAAGAAGGAACAGATATATAGATATGGCCCAACTTTGAGACTTTCTACCCATTCCGCTGCACAGTGGGAGGCTGGGGGCTTAGAGGCCTAGAAAAGATTCTTCAGGTTTTAGCTCCAACTGCTATGCCGTGCTGCGAGTTCCAGGGCAAGTTCTCGAGGACAGAGTTCTTAGATGATTTGCCCAGGAAGATGCAGGGGTTTAATCAGCTCCTGGCTGCAAGTGTAGATTTTTCTTGTCATTGATGTGCTTGAGAGTCGAGGCACAAGCCTGCTCTTTGGGGGGAGCTCTCATCATTTCATTGAAGCTGCAGAAGAAAAAGCCAGATAAAGGCTAAATATCCAAAGTCATTAAAGCCTGGACTGCTTTCTCACATACAAGGCTGTTTCTGTAATAGAATTATTCTTGGGGAATTTTTCGAAGTTGGCTCAAGGAAGAAGCTACTTGGGTAATGAAAGGAGGGGAAAATACAACCGGTCCATGGAATCAAAAGGAAAACAAAAGCCCTCCATGTAATAATGTCTTTTGGTTCACCCTAAAGCTGGGACTTAGATCCAATGTGTTCAGTTACTTAAGAATGGGCTGAGAATCCGAATGATGTTCCAAGCCCTTTGGCTTTCTGGGAAAGGCCTTTATTTGACAGGCCCAAAAATATTCTGCTTGGGGATTGAGTCTCCACAGAATTAGACAAAGGCCATCAGAGCCTGCCTGTTCCATGGTGATCTGAAGGCTTCTGTCCAGGACATTTCTGTTGATCTGGATACCATCTATAGTCTCAAATCTACGGCGCTTGCTTGTAACATTTTAATAGCCAGCCTGGATTTTTGGCAGGCTTTTGTTTAGTTTATTTTTCTCTAAGCTTGAGACTTACGGAATTGAAATTTGAGAGCATGGCTGTGTCTTGGAACCGAGTATTGAAAAAGGCTATTGGAGGTGCTTTCTTTTTTTTTTTTTTCCTTTCAACTGGTTCATTGAAGAATAGAATTTAATTTTTATAAATGTCCATTAGGTAGTGTAACCACAAAAGTGTTTCCCCCCCACCCCATGGATAGTGTAAGCAGAGGTGGTTTTATCAGAGTTGAGAATTTTTTTTTTCTTTTGTTTTTCTTTTTTCCCCACCTCCACCCTCCAATTCCTTAGAAGATAATTTATAGTAGGAAATACTGAGGGGTGGGAAACAGTCTTCACTCTGGTCCTAGCCACTTGCTTGCCTCCCAGTGCTAATTACTTCACTCACGTTCCCAGTCTTTCCTATAGTTAAAGGGAAACTTCTGCTGATTATAATGACACCTTTCTGCCCCTAGATTTTTGCCTCTTTGGACTTTAAATCTTGCCTCACCCAACTCAATGTGAGGATTTCTGAAGAGCTCAATATATTATTTAATCACCAGGTGAAAGGTCTACCCTTAACTCTAGTTGATCAACTGGTTTTCCCTATGGCTTTTGAATCTCTAAGTGCTGCAAGGAAATATTAATCTGACATTTGGGGGCTTTTTGTGTTTAACTCTTCACATCCCTGTTTACGTGAAGATCTGTTCTGTGATCCTGGAAGCATGTTGGATATTTTCTGTTCTTTAATCCAGTGCTAACTCAACCACTGCTCATCACCCCACTTTCCTTAGAATGATGCTTTCATTTTGTAAATGTCTTGTACAGTTGTCTCTGGGCTTCACAACAACCTCTTGAAGCAGGCCATTCATGGTGGCAGACATATCTATCTTCTCAGGCACCAGGACACCTCCATCCTGCTTTCTATGGAATTCAAGTTCTGGGTTTGTTTAAATAAGTAAACAAATAGAACCTGTCTGTAGCTGAGTACAAAAGCCTTGGTTGATCTGCTTCCTTTTTCCCTTTAAGCATGAAATGACCTTCAACTTGGAATTTAAAGCCTGTGAAAGATGGGCAGAACACACACGTCTTCCAGGGTGTAGGAACTAAGGATGGAAGGACCTGTCTCTCACTCTCTGTCCTCACTGGCTACCACCTCCCTAAGCTGTGACTCTCCCTAGGGACAGCTATTCCTGGACCTCTTCTTTGGGCCTTGTTGCTCACTTCAGCCATGTGTGCTCTCTCCCTGAGCCTGTCCTCTGTCCCCTCGGGGTCCTGAATTCTCTTGCTTTTGCTGAACTTCTGCTCACCAGGTGGGTCCTTTTGAGTTTTCACATCCCTCTTTTATTTATTTATTTTTATCCACAGGCTTATTCCATGTGCACCATTGTCTGAATTGTCATGAATTTTGGACTTAATTCCGGATCGTCAAAGGCATGTTTTCAGCTGAACAAACCAAATGAACTAAAAAGCTTCGGCCCTTTTTTACTTTATTCTCATTACCCATCCCAGCAGGGAGGATGAGTAAAGAATGCATCCTCTAGATCCTGAAAGAATTTCTAATATTCATCCTTTCTCCATAAGATACAGAGCTTAATCCTTGCTTTAGACATTTTCCTTTTTTTCTAAATAAACAGGGCCTAATTGGAAAAAGCTGAGAGAGCTAAGCAGAAAAGAATAGAAAACATTTACTGAGCTTGGAAGTGCATATTGAATGCTGCAGGAAATTTGCATATGGATTACTTGATGAAAAAAAATAGAAACATTCTCAGCCCATTAGTTACTGTGATGGACTCCCACTGACTAAAATCCAAGTACTTTTGCCTTGTTTTCTCCAACTGTTCTTTTCTGTCATCATTTCTCTTTGACCACAGGGCAGCTATTCTGTTACTGCACTTTGTACTAAGGAAAATACAAAATAAGGAATGTAGTTGTGAGCAGGAATGTAGATTGTGAGCAGGCTACCTCTGATTTGATCCACCAGCATTGTACCATTATTTCTAAAACGGTGGCCTCTTCATCAGCAGAGCTTCAAAGTCAGAATTTTAGCCCTACAGGTGTCTCTAGTGACAATCCCTCATTGATTCTGCTTGGTGCCTCAGTTTCTCCAAATGCAAAATCCAGTGTAATGTTTTGCAGCACTCACAAAGATGAGGGTATCAATGAATATTTATAAAAGTAAATTGAGTCCCTGGAATATGAAAAAATCCCACAGAAATTCAAAGCATAATTAAGGTAGGGAGAACAGATTAGTGTTAAATATATGTGTGAAACACATTTTACATTTCCTTCCAACAAAGGCTGAATTTAATTTACTCCAAGTGAGGGGGAGAAAACGAAAAAAGTGGTATTGTGAATTAGGATTCTAAATTTGGATTTTGATATGTTGATTGGTGTGCTACAGACATAAAGCAACATGTTGACGTTTTCAGCAAGTGCAAGCATGTGTGTATGCATGTGTGTGTGTGTCTGTGGAAGTGGAGGAAGGATATATATATATATATATATATATATATATATATATATATATATATAATGAGCAAATCTAATTACCATTGGCATTATTCCTCCAGGAGAGTCAACAGCAAGTACTTGCAAAAGAATTGTAATCGGAAAGATATTTTAAACTATTTTGAATCTATACAAAAGACATTAAACATGGATCAGCTCTTTGCATGGCAATGTGAGGCAAAACCATTTGTACATAGAAGTATTCAGATATTGCCTGAAGAAAACAACTATTATCACTGTGCCATTGTTTTAGGGCACAAAAACTGTCACCTTACAAAGAATCATTGAATATTAAGGGAAGCGGAAGTCAATGTAAAGATCAAAATATCAATCTCCGTCAGCCCATTTGAGGTTATCCACAAAGGCTTGGAAGCTGTTAGAAAGAAAGATCTGTGTAATATCGACCATATAAATGGGACGAAATCCTAATAGATGAAAAGGAATCCTCTGTATTAATTTCCAAGTTCTGCATAAGCATTAATTTTTTCCAAAGGGTGAGGAATATATATACACAAACATTTGTATCAAAAAGGATGTCCCATAGAAAATCCAAATTCATCTATATTTTTCCTGGCCAAATCTCTTGAAGCCTGTGAATCTTTCATTGGAATAATATAGACATGGCTAAACCTTCTGGAGAGAGGTAAAATTCACTGGAGAATATGTGTGAATGCAGAACACCAAGTCCCAGAGAAAATCAAGAAATGGTGATCTTTTATCCAAGAAGACATTTATATGAATATTTGTGTTGTCAGCTTTGCATCACTGTGACCAAAATAACAGACAAGAATAACTTGAAGAAGTTTATTTTGGCTTAGAGGTTTAGTACATCATCAGCCAAATCCTTTGCTCTGGGCCCCAAGGTGAGAGGAAACATCATGACTAAAGGACATGGTGGAAGCATGCTGCTCTTTCATGGCAGCCCAGAGGAAGGTTGGGGGGGGGGACTACAGGGAAGAAGGACCCTTCTCAAGCACACCCCTAGTGACCCACCTCCTCCAACTGCCCACCACCTGCCCACAGTTATCAACCAGTCTTTTCAAACTAGGATGGACTGATTAGGTTGCAGCTCTCACAATCCAATGATTTTACCTCTGAACATTCCTGTGTTAATGCAGGAGTTTTGGGGGAGCACCTCATTCCAAACCATATTTAAATCAGAAGCCACTTAGGCAATAATTACAATATGATTTTTTAAATGCAAACTAAGTAAGATTCACCCAAGGAAAAGGCTGAGTTTGTGTTGTCAGATTCTTCTAGGACCTTACCATTACAAAGTTTGTGTCCTGAGGACAGGCAGCATCTCCAGCCCTTGAGAGATTTTTAGAAGCATAGATTGCAGGACCCATATGGTCTTGCTCTACCAGAGTCTGCCTTATAAGAAGCTCCCCAGGAGGTTACAGTCCAGGAATCACTGTCCTAAAATACCAGTAGGTGTATCCCTTCAGGTCTCATGCATTGTCTCCTCACAATAATTTCTTGATAAATTCTCAGTAATTGACTTTTTAATTTTTTTTTATATTTTTTAGTTGTAAGTGGACCTTTATCTTATTTATTTATATGCAGTGTTGAGAATTGAACCCAGTGCCTCACACATTCTAGGCAAGCACTCTACCACTGAGCCCCAGCCACAATAATTGACTTCTGATTGTTAAATAAATGTGTTCCAGAGAATAGCTTTGCCATTTGGATAATCTCACCCATTCTTACTCATTAGTCCCAGATTTGGTAATGTTTATTCATTGAGTATATGGCAGGTGCTAGGCACTGTGCTAGACTCTGGAAACAGGGACAGATATGATTGATGTGTCTCATACATTGCTGGTGGGACTGCAAATTGGTGCAACCAATCTGGAAAGCACTATGGAGATTCCTTAGAAAACTTGGAATGGAACCACCATATGACCCAGCTATCCCTTTCCTTGGTTTATACCTGAAGGTCTTAAAAACACCATATTACAGGGACACAGCTGTATCGATGTTTATAGCACCATAATTCACAATAGCTAAGTTATGGAACCAACCTAGATGACCTTCAGTAGATGAATGGATAGGGAAACTTTAGTATATATTCATAATGGAACATTATCAGCATTAAAAGACAATAAAATCATGGCATTGGCAGGAAAATGGATGAAGTTAGAGAATATAATACTAAGTGAAGCAAGCCAATCCCCCAAAACCAAAGGCCCAATGTTTTCTTTGATATGAGAATGCTGACTCATAATGGCGATAGAGATGGGGGAGCATGGGAGGAATGGAGGAACTTTAGGTAGGGCCAAGGGGAGGGAAGGGAAGAAAGGGAGTGTGGGGCTAGGAATGATGGTGGAATGAGTCAGACATCCTTACCCTATGTGTACAATCAGTGACTTGAAAAATTGTGCTCTACATGTGTAATATGAAATGAATTGCATTTTGCCATCATGTATAACAAATTAGAATAAATAAATAATTTTTTAAAAAAGATTGATTTAGAACCCAGAAGATACTGAATTGCAGATTATTTAATGGCAGATGGATAGAGAATTAGGAAAGGAAGATACACTTGCAGACAAAGTGCAATTTGGGTGAGCCTAATCAGGCTTGGTCTGAAAAATCAGTGTGTGCCAGATATCCCCTGAGTGGTGCTATTCTGTGCAGGCTTCTGGTTCAAATGTGCAACATGTAGGCAAAAGAGCTGGGAGGTCCATTACCATTTCCTGGTAGAGAGGTTCAAAAGAAGGAAGCCAGTGGAAACTAACTTATTCCCCCTAAACAAATGTTTTAATTGGCCATGTGATTTTGTTTTTCAGGTACCAAAAGCAATGGTTTGCCCAAATTAGAAAAATAATAAACACCACACGCCAGTGAGCATGCAAACAAAAGCTCTAAATTGGGATTATTTCCTGGTCTGCCTTGTTGATTGTCATTCTCCAAATTCTCTTGGTCCAAGTGGGCCTGTGGCTAGGCAGGTTCTGGTTTTCTCTCCCTCTCCATAGCTGTCGTCAAGTCAGGTCAGGGTGGTAGTGATCAGCCAGGTCCAGAATCTACCTTGACTATTTTCAGCTAATCTCAGATCATCCAGAAAGGCAGGTGAGAGTCTCCGCCTCCACCCCCACATACATGCTTTTCTCTTTCTCCCTTTCCTTCTCTTTTTCCTGTTGAGATTGCTTTTCCATCTCAGTCATTTCAAGTTTGAATTTGATTTGCATATCTAAACTGCTAATTATACCAATTACTTGCAGTGCTTCTGCGTTCTAAAAAGAAGTCTGAAACTGACCCCTTTCATTAAAGTCAGTGTCAGTTCACCCTGAATTTGGAGCTGTGGAGACAGATCTTTTTGCATGCTCTCTCTCTCTTTTCTTATAAATATATTTTTAAAAGGCCAGCTGCCAACAACTGTATTTTTGGGATCCTAAATGCTCATGTTTCTGGTCATGTTTTTCTGTAGTCCAGCATACATTCTTTAACTAAATACTACTCTTGAAAGATCAAAAGGAGTACTCCCTGCTTTCATTTTGTTCTTGGCTGTAGCTCATGGATTGCTTTCTTTCTTTTTCTTTTCTTTTTTTTTTTCTTAATTTGCAAAAAGCTTTCTTCCTTCAGAAGAAAAAGAAGTGGCTCTGTGGATCATGAAGACGTCATTAGAGTTCACTAATACAGTATGTTCTGAAGTTGCTTTACTACCGCGTCCTTTCAGTATTATTTACCAAGTAGCTGAAATAATTGGGCTTTGAATTTTTAGATTACTCTAAAGCAAGACCTATTGTCACTTGTTGCTGGATGTAATTGCACCATATGTATTTAGTGAAGCTATTTATTCATCTCCCTGGTGAATAACTTTGTCAAAATGAGTTGAGATATTTCCGTGTATGCAGTTGAAATCTAGAAAAAAATTAGGATTTCATGTAGCTCTTAGAATTTATAGAGGATTTCACAAACAGTTTTTGTCTTTAGACCTGAGGGTCTGATCTTTAACTTCTACTCATCTTTTATTATTCCCCATTGTTTGTTAGAATGACCACTGTTTGAATGAATAGAGTTGTTCTGAGTGGATTTTAAAGCCTAGAAACATAGTTATATAAAGAGAAAGAAAGGGGGAGAGCATTTAAATGTGAATAACTTGAATTTCAGTTTTTAATAACTTATTTGTCCATTACTAACCAAGTCTGCATTGGGAGCATTCTGTGTACACCATGCATCATGGAAAGGAAATGCCTGGTCCCCATCTTAATGGGACTAAACAGTTCTTTACAGACATATAAAGTTTTTGTGGGAGACCAAACCTTATGTTGGGACACAGAATGCTTTTCTGAAAAAGAAATATTTCAACTACACTCTAATACATGCATAGGATTTAACCAGGTAAATAGGAGGAAAGCTGTTTCCCAGGTAAAGAAAATAGCATGTACAAGTGCCTTGAGGTGTGAAAGGGCGCAGCACCTTAGAGGAACTGAGGCTGAGGGAACAAGGGAAGAGGGATAGGTGAGGACAAGACTGGAGACACAGCCCATGGCCATATCACACATTGAAAGCAATGGCAAGGCTTTGGGCTTTACCTGAAAACCGGGGAGAAACCTTTGAAAACTTTAACACAGAGGAGTAACTTCATTAGATTTCTAGTTTCCAAAAGATTATTTTGGCAGCAGTGTGGGTACTAAAGGATGGATTGGGTAAGAGTGAATCAGGGAGAGCCATGGGGAGAAGACTGGGGGACACGACAAGTAGTATTCACTAGAACACCAGGAGAACAGGAGAAGCAGACCAGGTGGGGGTGATGGTGGCTTCACCTAGGCAGGGTCAGAGGGAGATGGAGAGAAGTGTTCATGTCTGAAAGTTTCTTGAGGACCTGGAGATGCATATGTGTGGGAAAGGGAGAAGGCAAGGATAGCTTCCAGATTTTGGGGTTGCATTTCTGGCTGAGTAGAAAGCAGGAATGCAACTCTGTTTGGGGGAAGATCATTGTTAAGTGTTGGATATGTACTTTGAGGTGCGTGTGAACTCTCAGTACAGAGACATTGAATAGGCAGTAGAACCTGGAGCTCAGAGGAATGGTCTAGGCAGAGAGTTTCACCATAGATAACCATGTATCTTCTGATGTGATGCAGGTTGGATTCTTACATTCAAAGATGGGAAACACTGCAATAGTTTTTCTCTGTCCCAAGGAATTTTTCCTCAATGGAATTGAAAGAGCTACAACATTTAGGTGAATATTCAATTAACATATTTTTTAAAAAAATTATTGAACACCTAATATGTATCAGGCACATATTAGATTATGGCAACTAAAACATCTTTCTTTTCTCCATTAGAAAAGTTACTTTGAAGAAAGGCTTAGCTAGGTGTGCATCAAAGAAGGAACGAGTTTTGCTAATAATGGTAAGTTGGTAGTAATTTCCAGGACATGCCATATATTTAGTGAGATGAGGGTTTGTGGTGTAAGCTATTACACTGTTTGCCTGAATGTACAACTGTAAGATTCTTCTAGGATTGCCGTATTGACTCTTTCGTGCCAGGTCTCACTGTATATTTGTTTCTGGGCAGCCTACACTTCTGAGCAGCTCACAGATGCATACCACATTTTTTTTTTCAAATTTGAGAACTATAGTTAGTTGAAAGGAAGATTATGCCAAGAACATAAGGCTCACATTACTTTCCAGTCATAGCTAATGGCTTACCTCTGCTTAGATTTTGGTGAGAATGATTGGGATGGTTTAGGATAGTTGGTTCTCGTGAATTAAAATTAATAATATCTTTCACTTTATAAAGAAAAGAAAATGCAATTGGATTTCCTCCAAGATACCCCACGCCCCTTGATCTCTTGAGAAGTTACATTCCCTTGGAGTTGTATGGTTAAATAGTTTTAAGAAGAGTTCATGGTTCTAATTGAGGCTCTGCCACTTACTAACCATGTGACTTTGGCAGGTCATTTCGCCTCTCTAGGCCTCAGTTCCCTACATTTATAAAACAGGGATTTAAAAAAAAATACTAGGTAATTTGAATACATTATAGATGGTGATAATGATTGGGAATTTATTATGTGCTAAGTACTTTGCTGCCAGGATTGTTGGATTTGTAAAATGGCAAAGAAAAACTAAAGGAAGAAACGCATTTTGGAAATGACTCATTTTATTCATTCTTTTACTTCTTTGGAGAATATGAAACAAGAGTAACATAATTTCAATGCTGTGACCAAATATTCTAATTAGACCAATATTCTCAGCAAATCTAAAATATCTGAGGTAATGAAAAACCCACATCCATCCCCAATTTTACAACTTGAGGTAGAATTTTGCTTAGATTTATCATTCTCTTTATAAATGGAGTGAGTCCCAGAGAGAGGGAGTACAAGTTGCATTTAAATAGATGAGCCCAGGGGGTTGAGGTTAGAATTTTTAGCCACAGTATTTCCATAAGAATTGTTGGGATCAAAATTCAGTGCATGCCTGACAGTGATTGAATATTCTGTAGATCCAAAACCTAAAAGTGCATCACTGAAAAGAGTTGCTGGATTTAATGACCCCCTTCTTGCAGACCATGAGTGAACCAAGGCCTATTGAAGGCAGGGACAAGGAGTGAGAGCAATTCCCTCCACACCCAGGGAGGAAAAACAGCAGACAACGGATAGAGTGCTTTAAAGTCAGAGAAAGGAAGAAGAGCAGATGGAAGACATGAAGGATTCTCTGGGCACCTGCTATGTGCCAGTCGGGCTTGTGATAGAAAGTCACAGAGAAAGCTCAGCCTTGAAAGTAAAGGAACTGGAGAGGTGGCATTTTGGAAGCAAGTGAGTGAGTGATTTTGATGAAACTGTGAGTTGTCACAAAATATCCTCAATCCTAGAAATGTGGAACTGCAGAGAGGCTTCGTTCTGAGATGATCCCTCTGTGTGGAGTTCCAGGCCTAATGCAAGGTTTGAGTTCCATTATTTTCATATCTGTTTTTCTTTTTTAAGCAACCAGTTGCAGATGACTTTTAGCAAGAGGTACATAATTTATATTTAAGCAATGCATAATGGAAATCGATGGCTTTTTGTTGAGGAAAGCAGTGTCAGGAACACATCCCTGACACTCTCTCTCTCCCCCGTCACAGTGGTGGAAATTTTACATTTGAAAGTGAAAAAGGCTTAAGATATAATTTTTTAATCCCATCTTTCCTGCCCACTTGCATCTCTTCCAAAGCTTGTCAGGGCCAGATCTGGAATAGCAAGAGCCATTAAAAATTTGGCATCTTGCACTCCGTTTTTTGGAATACACTCAGTGTGGGCCAATTTATGGTAAATTATTCTCTTCGTGTGTGAATTTCCTTTTCTTTCTTGGCAAATTCCTGCTTGCTTCTACACCCCTGCACACAGATCTTAAACACACACATCTATTACAGAATCTGTGTGGGATATGTGTGCAAGTGTTAAAGCGTGTGCCCGTGGCTGTCCCCACAAGTGCATATGCACATATTTGCACCTATGTGCCTATATGATAAGCAAATTGACTTAAACAGTTTGTCTTGGAGGTTTGTGTTGCTGAATGTATGTTAGCATACATTCTGTCTCAACCCGCAAACAGTTTCTCAGTCAAGAGATGACAGAATTCAGCAATCATTTTGGGAAACATCATAGTAAATAAATATATTTCTTAGCTCTCTTAAACCAAGCGTGCCAAATTCTTAATAAAACTGAAGGCAGGCAATGGCATTTCTCATCTTTACATTCAAAGGCAATTAATTACAGGGCATCCAAGTCCACTGCCAATGGGAGAGTTGGCTCCAAGGCCTTGCTACAGCCCCTCGACAGAACAGAACTCTGTAACTGTGTAGTTATGACCTGGGACTGGCATTGGAACCTCTGCTTCCCATTTAGAGAGTCTGGCTGTAGGATGGTTGACAGAGGTGTGGCATCATGGGACACTGCCTGACCTGCTCTTTGGGGCCACTTGACTCAGGGCATTTCAGGGCCTGGTCTCAAAGATCTTTTTTCTTTGCATGAGAAACTCTGATGAGAAGTTGTTTCCTGGCATATTTGAGAGCAGCATATTAGCTCAGCTTTTAAAGGGCAATTTAAAACAGTTTCTTTTCCTTTATGTTTGAAGAAGGCACACATTTATATGCCTAGAATTATTACTAATAATGTGTTCCTAATGGATCTGTGTATGTTTAGTTCAACTTGGAAATGGGTTGGGTAGGAAAACAGCTCACTCACTTTACCAGTCTTGCTAGAGTCTTGTTAGAACATCAATAAAGAAGTTAATCCATCACATTCACAAAAAAATACAACCATATGTTGCTATTAGTATTTTTCCCCACATAGTTAGACATTAAAATAATTAAATATACATTTTACAGTAGTTCTATAGGACATTAAAATCCAGCATCTAAAACCCATAAATGCGTTTTATAGCTTTTGTGATGTTGACCATTTGATGTCATCATGAGCAGTAACTAGCCCTACCTAATTAAAGGCCTTAATGAGCTTACTACACAAGGAAGTCTAGGAAATCAATACACTTTCTTACAAAGAGTTCATTCTCTCCATTTCATTTAGCATTTATTTAGCAAATAATCTATGATCACTTGAGTATGTGCCAAGCACTGTACCTAGTGCTGGCAATAAAAAGATTAATAAGAGTCAGTTCCTTGTCCTCATAAAGCTCACAGCCTTGTCAGGGAAGCAAACAATCCAATTAGTGTGCCTCCATGTGCTGATGAGGCAGTCGGCAAGGCGTGGTGGGGATGTGTGGGGACCCATGCATTGTGCCTCCCTGAAAGCCTGTGGGATTGCTTCCCAGAGAAGGTGGCCCCAAGCTAAAGGGTCAGGAGGATATCACAGCAGAGGGAGTCACACTTGGAAAGGCAAGAGGTAAAAGGAACATGCTGCTTAATTAGAGAACCCCAGCTGGGATGGAGTGGAGCCCAGGTGGGAGGCGGAGGCACAGGAAGAGGGAATGGACCTGACCACATAGGTGCCAAGTTGTGGGTCTCCTAGTGCTTTCTTCCTCTCTCTTCCCTTCTCTAACCTGTAGTCTTCCTCTTTCCTTTTTTTCCTCCCTTCCTTGCCTTTCCTTTTCTGTAGTTCTCTTTTACTTTATTGATCCCTATCTGTCTGCTCAAATTTGAAAATATATCTCTGAGCCAGCTCTTCCAGAGGAACTAAAGTTTCAGAGAACATTTCAGAGGTCTTTAAAAAAAATGAAGTGATTACTGCAGAAAAATGCAAAGGACAGTTTCCTCCACTTCTCTCAGTTTCTTTATCTCCCTAATGTTCATCTTGCCTTCAGTATGCAGAAAATTGTATTAGGGTGTTGGGACAGGCTGAATGAATGTCAATCTTCTGGATGTACTAGGGATACAGGAAAGGTAGGATTGAGCCTGATGTTTCTTCTGGATCATGCACAGAGCCTAGTAAATTGCTGAATGTGCAGGAAATTGCTCAATATGTGCAGGATCCATTTTATGGAGCAAGAAATTAGTCACTTAGAATATCGTGCTTTAAGATTTGAAAGAATTTTTTAATATAGAGTAGGGACACATCTGAACATTGCTTTTCTTTGTTTGCCTGACATATACTTCACAGAAGTATTGTGCTTTTGTACTTCATGTACAGGGAGTAAGTAACTTTTGCGAAGGTAAGAGGCAAAATGGAGCCTCTTCAGCAATTTAAGATATCGTGTATTATTCATGGCACATCAATACAATGCTGGGAGACTACAACTGCAAGCAAATAATTATGTCTGTGAGAGGGTGAATAATGAAAAAGTGGTTGGCTGGGGGTTGTGTAAACACAACAATTAGTTTTTGTTGTTGTTGTTCATTAGCATTGATTTCATGCAATCTGTGAAAATATATCCACTACAGCATGCATACATCAGAGGTTGGAATTATACCTGACTATGTGGTGGTCAGGAACAAAGATACATAGGAAATTAAATAATTTAATTGTTTTGGGCGTGTTTATGCACAACTAATTACATAGCCATAAAATATATTTGCTCCACTGGCATGTAATCAAAGTGCATTTATTGCGGTCTGTCAACCCCTGAAGCATGCATGCTCTTGTGGATGTATACTCATGGATTGCATGAAATCAATTCAAATAAACAACAACAGAAACTTATTGTTGTGTTTGCACTACCCCCAGACAACCAGTTTTTCATTATTTTCCCTCTCATAGAAATAATAATTTGCTTGAAATTATAGTTTTTCTGGCATTGTATTGATACAACTGGAATAATACATGATACCTTATATTTGTTGAATAGCTGGAGAGGGGCGCGTGATATGCTTTAAATACCAGCATTGTACTGTGGAGGATTCTTTTTCCAGTTGTGAATATAATGCCCATGATGAGGTTCCTTTTGTGTTCTACTCCTTTGAATTGTTATAAACCAGATACTTGATAATTTGCTTAAAAATTTAGTATGGTTCAATTGTTGGCACAGAAATAACATATTTTTCTCCATATTGTCATGTGGCTTCTAAAGACCGTCTTCCCATTTTCTTTTTTAAGTCAACCCTCATTTATCTTGCTACTTCATTTACAGGACTCTTTTAAGGACCAATTGCTACTCATAACCAAAAAGGTTAAAAACAAAAACAAATAAGGAATTGCCTTAAACCAATAAAAAACACATAAATACTGCCCAGTTAAGTAATCTTTGTATTATACAAATTTCTTACTGATTTAATCAAAACAGAGAAGCATGGACATTGTATTTATGCACTAGTTAATAGATTCATTTTGTATACCAGAATAACAAAGAAAAGAATAGTAACTGGATTCTATTACAGTTTAGTCCAACATTACAGGAAAGGTTTTATATTAATTCTACACAATTTTTAATAATTTCAGAAAATCTAGATAAATGAGGACTGTACGCCACTTCAGAATTACCAGATGAGTGGCATGTACTAAATTGGTTGAATTGTTGAGGCCAAAATGTCATAACCTCTTCTTCCCTCTGGCTACCCAAGCCAAACCTGGGGCCAGTCAGACTTTGAAAGTTGTTATAGGAAACAGAAGTACAAATGTACTTCCATACTTGGAGCATTTGGAAGCTCAGTCTAAATGGCATTGATTTCCCTGAAGTTAAAGGACTCTCAAAATTAACCAAGAATAACTCTACTACAACTTTAAATAATTTCCAATGAGGCCACTGTTACTGGGGGTAGAGCCTTTGAAATGTTAGAAAACATCAGATATTCCTTTTTAGACACCAAAAGGAAACAGAAGCTCCTGGGTACTTTGTTCTGTTATGGACAAGAAGGCGATTCAGCTGTGAACATGAGTAAAATCACCAAGTAAGAACATGCAGAGACATGTTTGCTTTCCTACTTGTGCAGTTATTATCTGAATGGAACTAGGAGCAGAAGGAAATCACTGTTCCTCAGTGTGATGGATTCAGGAACTAGATACTTCTTAAAAGCTTCAGAACATTTGAATTGTGTTCTTTATTCCCTTTATGTAACACTTGCTACAAACTGATGTGGTAAATATTAAGGTTTGCTGGGGCATCCAATACTAATTAGAATGCACTGGAAACAGAAACCAGAGTGGCACAAGGAGAGTCATGTCCAAATGCAAGTCAGCTGAAGGAGAAAAAAAATCACATGTACTTGGATAGTCTTTCTGTTTTGATTCTGTGTCCCCCCCCCTTTTTTTCTTTTTCCTTTTTAACTGACTTTTCTTCTGCCTTCTTTTTTCCTGTTATTTTCCCAACATAAATTTTAAAATTAGATTGTACTGTTCTGTACTCTAAGGACGAAGCTGTTCATCAAAGGAAAGCCCTTTCTTCTTTCGTTCTTTCTGTAGTTCTTTTGTTCTTTCTAAATCCCGCCAAACTATATTCTCAATGCAAAGGCCACTAGTAATCCATAGGACCTTGCTTCTCAAAGTATAATCTTTGAACATTCAGCATTTCCAAGCATTATTTGGGAGATAGTTAGAAATTCAGACTGTCAGGTCCCACATCAGACATACTAATCAAAATCTGCATTTCAGCAAGACCCCCAGGTGATTCATGTGCACATAAAGCTGGGAGCACTGCTCTGGATGGAAACTTGGAGAACTAAATACCAACTGAACGTATGCAAGAGGTGTATCAGCTGGCCCTTGGCTATTCCTTTAGCCATCTATTTCTGAGTCACTAAAGCACCTTCTGAAGGCGTGCACTTGATTGAAGTGGACTTGAACTATTGGACTTGAACTGTGGAAATCACCTTGACTGTGTCCAGGGTATCAAAAATGTCTGTTGACCTTTCCATCCATATTTTTTATCGCTGTCTTTGGGCTGTCTGTGGAGATATAAGCTATCATGTGATCCATCAGTTAGTTCTTGCTGTGTATCGCAGTGTTAGCCTTCACTAATGGGATTAATTGGTCTTGACTGATAAAATTGTGAAAGTGTATACCTCCAAGGGCTGTAAACACTGAGCCTTAATTGAAATCAAATGTATATTTTTCAAAAGCATGTCCAGCATCATAGACTCCTTTTTGTTGGGGTTTTGTTGACATTAGCAATGGTATAGCAACCTCATCAGTAAGGTTTGCTGTTATTAGTGTTTTGAATACAAACCTTGTGCTTTTCAGGACTCTTAAGTAGCTGATTAGAGGAGGGAGTAATAGTCTACTTGATTATTGGTTACACATATGGAATAAATCCTATTTTAATCGTGTCTAATGAGCCTTTCATTTTTAGAACCTTACACAAAAGCCCCTAATAGAAATGGAAATTAATATTTCAAAGGTTATCTTAATGTTACTTAATGTCAACAATCCATAGTCAAACTAATATATAGAGATACTGATTACAGTCCAGTGTGATTCTTTAAATATGAAATAATTTTCTAAATTAGCAAAGTGGTACAATCTAAGGCTTTAGGTTTGAGGCAACTGAAAATTTCTAATTAAAATTTGTTATTAAAAACAGCCTCAGAGTTAAAAAGATTATTCTCAGGGTGAGACTTCATGCAATGCAGTATTTTAAAGTTCTGTCATTTATAGTTTCATGCACTGCTCTCATATGCGTCTGTGATTCCACTGAAATGTGCAAACGGAAAATGAGGGCTCCCCTTCAGTGTTTTTTCTCAACAGGAGAATGTGATGCCCAGTAGAAATGTAGGATATTTTCTTGGTCAGAAGGCCATCAAGGGAACCTGGAGGCACCAATATTTTACAACCAGACATCTGCTGGGTAGCAGATTTAAGTTGGGAAATTAAAGAATTTCTAGTAAGAGACTGGCATCCTGGGATTTTTGTCCCATTTGCTATATGAATGAAGATAACCCTGCCCGACCTTGGGATGGAGGTATTCCCTTTCTAGTTCTAGGAGAGCTGCTACCATGGTCATCTATAGGACTCTTTTCCAAATTAGAAATTGGTGAATCCTCCAAAGCACTTTCCTTTTGTTCAAAGATTGTTATAAGAAAATAGACAGCGATCCCAGTGGGAGTGGATTTCCTGTCTCACCTGCTCACACATCAGAATCTTCTAGAGGGTTTGTTTGTTCTCAGATGGCCAGGCCTCACCCCTGGGGTTCTGACTCTGTCTGGGGAAGGGTCAGAGAATTTATATTTCTGAAAAGTTTGAAGGTGATTCTAATGCTGATGCTGGTCTGGGAATCATGTCTTTGAGCTTCGATACTCAGGGTTCGTTAGTGTAGAACCTGCCCAGCCATCTCCATTGACCTTGGCATGAATAAACTTTGAGGTTTGTTCATTTTGTTCTTCCTACTGCATACTACACTGTCCATAAGTGTAGGTGCTAACTTGATATTTGTTATGGGGGCAGTGCTAAGTAGATAAAATTACTAACATGGAGAAAATATATAGCAAAGAACTGATCATGGGATAAATGCTCAATGAATACTAGATCCCCTTTCCACCACCACCGCCCCACACACTGTTGCCCTGTGTTTTTCTCTTATATCCTGTTTTTCTCAGTTTACCTTTACCCTGGGCTCTGAGAGTTTGATTGTGTCCTGTTTTTCTCTTATCTTCTTGTGCATGTTCTGGTTTTGAGTCTTAGACAACCTCAGGCTTGGTGATCCAGTAATGGTCACTGGGGTTTGGGTTTGTGTCTCCACAACCAGTCCAGAAAGGACAGGACCTGAGAGGAAGCTATCACTCAGTCGTTGTATAAGAACTGGTTGGCGGCAGTGGTAGGAGCAGTCAGTTGACTGTTTGGACCTAAGAACTCAGGATGGCTCTTGTACTATAGGAACTTCAGTGAGAAAGCATGTGATCAAACCCAGGGAAACATTCCTAATGCCCCTTGCTTCCCTACACTTGGGTGTTCATTTACAAGGTAAGACAGAGACACTCATTAAAGATTTGGAAAATGTGAAAATACTAAGAAGGATAAAAGGCATCTATTTGCCCACCCACCCAAAGAATCCAGTTTTGATATGTTTTTTAACCATCTTTTGTAAGCCTGCAAAGTGTTCATTTATTTTTAAAGCATTTGCATTTAACTGAACTTATAAGTCTGGGGGTAAAAATGCCTCAGGGAGAGGAAATTCTTATGTGGAATTACAGGGTTATTCCCATAATGAATGATAATGATTCATTATAAAATTGTTTGCTTTCAAGTTCCATCCAGATGCCATTAGTGAGGCAAACAGCACCTCCTTCCTCTTGCAGAATCCTAGGTGTGACAAGTTCATCCAGGTGTCTGTGATGTGTTGGGTGTTAGGCCCCCCACCAAGCCATCTGTCAATCCTTTAGGACCAGATTTTACTGGTCTTATGTCCATGGTTTCAAGTGAATTTCTTCAACAAGAGTGAGTGGGTGGTGTATATTATGATCCCCTGCACCCATGAAATTGCCTTTGTCCTGCTTTTATTTGTACAACTCAGTGAGATCAAACCCTTCACTCTTAATCTCTTCCCCTGAATATGCTATAATTTTAATCAGTAATCTTCCGGCCTTTTTTTACTACAGAAAAGCCACCTGATATCAGCTGGATTTTCATTATTTTACAGATACCCTCATTTGTGGTCTTTTTCAGTCTGATTGCTCTTTTCTTCCCTCCATCCTTGCTATTTAAAAATCATCAGGATGTTCTGAGATGTCATTCATTCTTCACTGATTGGCTGGGAATGCAGTGAGCCCTTTGGGGCTTTTATTACTGCTTTTGTTAATAGCAATAGTAGCACTTAGTTGAGTTCTAACTGGACATAAAGGTGGACATTGAACTGGAAAGACCTTGGAAATACTGGCCTACGTGCAGTTTATGTCTGATTATGTGGACAGTTTGAATTAGACTAGCTCATATATGGGATCCCTCTAACCACTCTGTGGAAGAATTAGGGATCTTGTTTTATCTTGTACTCAAAGAAAACTTATTAATCCATTCTAAAGTTGTTCTCCATTTCCTTGCTGGTGCCAAAACAATGCAGCTTTCTCTCTGACCAGGATCTGAGGCCACTGTGGAAGGGAGTGGATCCTGGGGCCTACCCAGCTGTGGGTATGTGTCCTAGAAAGGAATCCACCCTACAAAAGAGCCTTGCTAGGAACTAGGCTACAGGCTTGGCCTGTCCCAAACCACAGGCTCATTTCAGATCTAAGTGTGGTCCACCAGGTGATTCCAAGTAAAATAGACTCAGCTCCAGGAGTTTGCTCTGGTTGTCATTCAAAGAGAACCTTAAAGAAAAGGTTTGGTCAGCAGAGACCTCTCAGCTATGAATTGAGAATTAATTTTGAGTCCCCTTTATCCTTAAACAGGAGACCCACTTGAAAATCTACTGAAATAAACCCCTCACGTCCTCTCTCCTCTAAGGATACGGCATTATATGTCCTTCACTGCTGAAAAAGTACTTGGCTTCGTCAGCATTCATCTTCCGTTCAGTCTAAATTTATTTTTATGTGAAATAGAAATCAGGAAAACACCAAAATTATTTTAAGCAAAATATCAAAATTGAAATAAACCAACATATGTCTGTGAAACATGTATAACTCTCAATCAAAAATAAGTGCAACTTTCATAAATTTCTTAAAATACTCCAGCATGCAAAATCTGAACCACTTAAATAGATGGAATTATGACATGTTTGATTATTTTTTTCTACTTAGTTCATCCTTTAGTTAAAGGTGAAAATACCAATCAATCACAAAAACCTGGCCAGCTCTAGATCATACCCTCATGAAGAATGTCTTCCACCACCTATTTTAATAATTAAAGAACCAAGAATGTTTATAGAATCTGCAAGAAGACTAAGTAATCCCTGCTAATTTTGAATGAAAAGCATCCTGACCTAATCTTCATCACCTATACTCTTTCTTATCTCATGCTTCCCTCTACATTCACCTCTAAAGAGTGAGGTTTCTTGATTGCTTTAAACATATTATACTTTGTTCTGGGAGGTTTTTTTCTATGTTTTGAACTTTCCCTTCCACTGGGAACTCAAATGGGATTAAAACTGTCAAAGTAACATAAATATTCCAGGGCTTAGCACCAAAGGGAGAATTAAAAGATAAATCCCCATCTCACCTTTAGGCTTCATTTATAGGCTTTCCCTAACACGTTTTCTTTATTAGATTGTCACTTTAAGGATTAGAATCACTTTGGCCCTGTAATAATAAATAGGAGCTGATATTTTTCCCACAGAAGACATTAAGTAAATGTTACTGTCAATAAATATTATTGAAAAACCTGTGACGCATTTGTTGAAATTCTCCAACCTTTCATTTTAATTCTCCTCTTTATGAATTGGATAACAAAATTTCTAAAAAAATACAAATAAAAATTAAGCTCTTACTTCATGTGGAAAATGATTTAGCACTAAATGAGTTGTCTGCTTTCTTGTTCCTTTTTGAAAGCATGTTAAGAATTTTATCTGGTTAACTTGACATCACCCTGCGTGTGAACATGGTCACTTTTTGGGGAGTTGAAAAAACCCCTACAAGTTTATAGTTAAGGAAGTTTCTGATCATGTTGCTATGGTGGACATGTGCTTTTTCATCTTAGACTCTTGGATCTTCAATTATCTCTTTATTCTCATACTTCACTCTGACTTTTCTCATTAGTTTATTTGTTGTCAAAAAAAAAAAATTTCTTCCTTTCTAGTTTCTTCAATTTAGACCAATTTGGAAATGGAAAAGTGTGTTAATTTTTTAATAAATCTTTAAGACACACATTACTGTATTTTTATTAACTGAGCCAGATGGCTCACAGTGAATTTTCTCTGACATAAGTAATCACAGAAATCAGTTCAGGACCCAAATCTGGTAGAGAAAGTGGCATGTATATTCAGTGGAAAAGTGCACTTTGCATAAACATATGGATATTTTTAGACGTACTATTTGTTACTGTTTGGATTTCATTTCATTTTATTGTTTTAGGCTAAGTACAAACTAAGGACTCCCCAACCCCATTCCCCAGACTCAAGCATCAAGGTTCTCAACAACCAAAACTTTTTTTTTTTCTTTTTGCAGTTTGAAGGTTGCAAGAAGGCCTTTTCTAGGCTTGAAAATCTCAAGATTCACTTGCGGAGCCACACCGGCGAGAAACCATATCTATGCCAGCATCCGGGCTGTCAGAAGGCATTCAGCAACTCCAGTGACCGTGCCAAGCACCAGAGAACGCATCTGGATACTGTAAGAATGACAGGCACTTTTCCATCTTACAGCCTGGGTGTGAGGAAGTACCATTTTGATAGTGGGAAGGTGGAAGTGTTTGCTTTGTGGACTGCAGGTTATAGGAACATGCCAAGGGCAGCAGTGGAACCCAGAAGGGTGCCCAAAGGAGACCTGTGTGACTGTTTCAGTTTTGGTAGTTGCAGGTTATCCTAATTGTTACAACTTCCTAGGAGGTGTACAAAACAGAAGCAGTTGATGGGCTTTCCTGCAGAAGATTTTAGCCCAGAGGATGACCACTATGGATGGGGCATTAAAATAAGTATTCAAATATCACGGCATACCACAATAGACAACACATACTATTGCTAAAGATACAAGGTGTAGTTTTTGTTTGTTTGTTGACCTGGGTTCTTTTTCCTCCTGATGTAAGAACTGGCATGGTTTGAGAATGAATCTGGCCTTTTGCTTTAGAAACTCCCTGGTATTTTCACCTTCAAGCAATCTAAAAAGAAACAGCGAATCTCTCCCGTGGGTTGAGTCTCATCATGCCTCCTCCGTGTTAATAGCCATATATCCTTTGACACCAACCCCATGAGAGCAGTTGACTTTTATTATTACAGCCTTAACTCCCTTAATGCTGCCACATTTTGCTCATTGGAAAATGCCTTCCCTCTGTAACTCTTGTCTTTTATTTTTCCAATTATGTTGATAGCTCTCCTTTTGCATTTCTCTGGCTTTGATGCCACTTTCCTTACATGAGACCAGGTAGACCTATGTAATTTTGCTTCACTTAACAAAGCCATCAGGATAAATGTATTATACACATCACAGATCTCTTATCCCTCATTCTTACAAATAATGTATTCATGACAGTACTTTCTCAGTGTTAACATTCTGATGTCTATTATTAAACTACACCAGAGTTTGAATTTTGAAAAGATACTGTTATTTCTACACACCTTCTCATACATATTTAAGATTCTTCTGATGTTATAGTTGACATATTTATTAAATTTTATATTAGTCTCTATTAGTCATATTGATAGAAGTCATTTTAGGTATATGTCACATAACCTTTATAAATAGAATTCCCTCTTAATATATGTAAATATGATAATTTGCCTAGTAAATATCTGAAATACAGTTGAAACAATTAGTATGTGATGGGCCCTCTCTGCTTTAGTGGAATTGAATTTTGATTTTAGGGCCAATAGAATAGGATATAAAATGAATAAATGTGGTGAAGAGTGGGATTTTTTAATGTAGAAAAGGAAAAAAGAATAAATTATGTTAAAATGCCCTATTTTGTTGTGTCTAAAATGGTCTTCGTCAAATCCAATAAATTTTCCAATTTGTCATTAAACTTTATCATGGAAGAATGAACATTCATGAGACAAGATTGTCTTGAGAAATTGCTTCTACTCTAGCTAGTTATCTGTAGTTTGAAAGAACTATTGTGAGAATGAGTGTTATAGTTCTACAATACCCTTTTCTGCTTGGTGCTAATTTTAGCTAATCAAACAAAGAGCATTTTCAGAAATTATTTCAGAATTTAAAAATACGTATCTCTTTTAAAAACTTTTGAGGAAAGCTGCCTAACATAATAAATTTTCATGATTTTAGTTTTATGCAGTAGCTTTTCCAACTCAGCTGTTTTTACTTTTATGAAAAAAAATATTTTTTTATTAAATCTTTTTGAACTATCAGTTTTCCTTTTCATTTATCATTTTCATTTCATTTATTCATTTTTCATTTATCATTTTCCAAGCTAGCTCCTGTTTAAATTTTTAGTACATTTAACAAATTGGGAAGCCCTTTTAAAATATATAGAAATTAAACAACTTGTTTTAAAAAGCAAACTGTAGTTGCTTGAAGAATTTCCAATTTAAATTTAGATCCCTGTTCCCTTTCATTAATTACTCCTTATGCAAATGCTGTCTTTCTTCAACTAAGGGAACTCTTTACTCATAGGATAATGATTTTTCCCATAAATATTAGTGAGTTCTTAATCTAACCCTGAAAAGTTTTATTAATTCATTTCTCTGTTTCCTTGTTTGAAATCTAAGCAAGGTAAGTAATTATTCAGTACAGGTAGAAAATAATAAAATATATAGTTTGATAAAGTGTAGCATACCATTTAAGGGTTAGGTAATTTGAGATCAAATAACCGTGACAGTATTATACTTAGGCAAGTCCCTGGCATAGCTGTTTTGTCACTCCAGTCCCAGGTGGCAGACAATAAGGAGAGAGTCAAGGACATCTGGGAGAAAGGGTGTGTATTCAGGCTTTCTCCAAGAACATCTCAAAATTAGATACAGAGCGATATGATGAACCCAAATCATAGTGGCATTGGATTCTATAAAATGTTAATATTCATAAAGCCTTTTTACATGAAACATTCTGTCACACTCAAAGCATGAGCTTATTTGGTCATAAGATATTGGCTACTTGCTCCCTTAAAGCCAAGGAGGAGTAGGTAAGGTTAGTTCAAGAAAGCCATCTCAGAAGAGATTCCCAGGTTTAAGAAACCTTCGTTAATATAGTGGAAACTCATTGGTGAATGACTATAGCCAATAATTGGCTCACCATTTTGTAAAAATTGAGGTATTAAAAGCCTCGTTCATTGTTAGATTACCTAATATGTAATACAGTACTCAGCACATTCTACAAGCATGAGAGCTGATGGGTGATTCATTCATTCAGTCAGTCAGTCAGTTGGTCAATGATCAAACATATCAGATATCAGACTTAGAATTCAAATGGGATGCACCAAATTAAATTATATATTCATGATTTTACTTTGTTCTCAGAATCAAAAATGGTGAAAAAAAAGTATCGAAACCTAACTATTGCTTCCAGCAAGGCCAGTGATTTAATCTAGGTGACCGTTGGTCCACAAAATGAGAAGCATGCACAGGAAAAACAGGAGCACAACATGAACAGGGAAAAATTTATTTAATTTTTTGTCAGTGGTAAAGCAGACTTCTAGAGCAAGAATCCTACTTTAGAGACAAGGTTTCAGTTCTCCTTCTTATATTCACATCATGTAGGCACAGCTTTCATCTCTCACCTGATGAGATACTAAGTAGATCAGTGACAGTTAATACATCTTATAAACATAGTTAATCCTGTGATTATTTTTTTTTCAGTTCTTGGAATAAGCAGAAGGTTTTGATTTATCTTGCAACCACAGAATCATAGTCTTAAAATCCTGGATAAGAATTTTGTCATCATACTAATAGTAGGTGGTGATACTGAAACTTGAAGGGATGTGAAGTGTTCTCATTGATTCATTCATTCACTCATTCATTCCTAAGTGTTATGTACCCAGCACCAAGGATAGAAAAATTAAACAGAACCTCGACTCGGGCTCCACACTGCACATCTCTCAGGAGCATGGGGAATTGAAATAGCCAAAATTCACATTCCCATCATGCTCAGCCAAAGGCTTTTTCACTTTATGCAGGCTCAGCACCAGGACTGCTCTACAACTAATAATATTAATGCTCTTCTGACTGATTTTTCGTGTCTGTTGTTTGAAACCTACTGTCTCTTACTCACTTTACACTAATTTTCCTTCTTCATTCTCTCCCTCTTTCTGAATCAGGTTTCTTCTGAAACATACCCAGTCTTTTCTGGACTTTTCTACAGCTTCTTTACCTGAACCCTTAAAGAATATGTGTTTACTAGTTTCTGACAGTACCAAAGATTGTTCTCAGGGAAACATAACTGTAAGTATGACTGGAGATGCTTACTAATAATTTCCACACTAAAAAAATGTCACAAGAGGTTTTGTGGTTAGAGTGCAATCTAAAGCAATCTCTTAAAAGCCATCAAGGATAGGACATCTCTTTGTTCTAAAGTTTACTCTTTCCTTTACCATGATGCAAAAGTCCTGGGCTTTCTAATTAAAATGTATGAGTATTACCCAGCATTCTGCATCAATCAGTTGGTAACAGTTCATGCTCTGAATAGTCTTTGAGCAAAACCTTCCTCAGTTACCTTTATGATTTAACCACAGCTGTTTCTTTCTTTCTTTCTTTCTTATTTAGAAACCTTATGCTTGTCAAATTCCAGGATGTACCAAACGCTACACAGACCCAAGTTCCCTAAGAAAGCATGTGAAGGCACATTCTTCCAAAGATCAACAAGCAAGGAAAAAGGTAATTTTAAAAGAAAAATTTCAAGCCAGAAAAAGCACATTTAAATGACTCTTGCAGAACTTAGAGCTTCCGCAGGGCATTGGAAATTTTTATACTTCTTAACATGCTTAAGGTGTAGCATATAACTCTTTTGAGGAGGGAAGTCTTCCATGAAGTAATAGCAAGGCTGTGGTTTACAAAGCTGATAAAGCCAGATAAGAATTTCTAGGGAAGGCTTGTTTAATAGGTATCCGAGAAAACTGGTGAAAGTCATCTAAACTATAAGTAACAAAAGGCTTTTGTGGAAACTAAGTTTAAATGACTAAAGAAAAATACAACAAAAATCCTTTCTGGAGGGACGGTTTTTTCCATAAATGATCATTTGGCTAAAATCATTGTAGCTCTAACAAAGAAGGTAGGTGAATTTCTAGGAAAGAAGAGAACATTCCTCATGTTAAGCTTAGAAAACTTCTTGATGACAATCTGAAAAAAAAAAATTGAAATTCAAGTCACTTTGATGTCACTGAAGGATCTGAAGGATCGATGCAATTTGCAAAGTTTATAAAAATCATAGTATCTCCAATGTGGAATAAATGTTAAAGATCAAGCAGCCAGTCCCTGACCTGCTCTTCTGACCTCATGCAGGGCCACACATTGTTGGCACTCTGGGATTCAACACCACTGGCGACAGGGAGCTGATTTTCTTTCAAGGCGTTTCCTAGTAACTGAGTTTTAAATGTTTTTGAACAAACTAGTATCCTCTGTCCACAGCAGAAAACATATTTAGCTACCTTGGCTTTTGAGTGTTTCATTTGTATCGAGATGGACACCTGATTCACTGAAGGGCCATTTATAGCAAAGTTAAGGACATTTTAAGACTCAACGTATTTCAAGTGATTGAACCCCATGGCAAGGGTTTTTAGGTACCATGGCTTCTAGTTAGAAATCTTGCATCCATTCTTTCATGGCTTATAGGAATTTAACATGTGGTGTTTGGAAATGTTCTATAGTCTTTTTGTGATGTGAATTTTTTCTGCCTTGAGAGGTGTTAGTACAATGCCAACCAAGGTCTCACACATGGAAAGAACTTGACCTCTTCCCTGTGAGTTAGAAAAATATTCAGCTAGGAGGATTTGACAGATATACTTAATTGCATAAAAACCCAATCTTGTAAATCAAATTCTAAATTAGTTATTTTTTCTCTAGAGATGTATTTAAAATTTCCTTACTTGTAATCTTAATAAATTGATATCTGTGATCACTTGGCGTGGATTGGATATGTTCTTGAATTTTAGAAAAACAACGAAACTGCTAACTACGTTAATAATGTAAATATAATTGGAAGGATGATGCTTAATCTTAAAATAACACACCATTGTTGAATATCATTAAGTACTTTCAGTAGGATCAGTGTCATTTTTATCATTATCCATGTACACTTTACACATTTGAAATAACAAATTACATTTTTTTTAAAAAAAAAGCCCTCTTCGATGAGAGGGTTATTACTCTGAGCCTGACATTGTCTGTTTACAGATTGTCCCAAATTTGTGAGGCTTCACTTGTAATACCAAATTTATCAGTAAGATTGGAAAGCACCTGTGTAGAATGTAACATGATCATCATGGACAGAGCCAAGGACATTAGTTCCATATCTAAACAAATAAGCAAGATGATGTTCAATTTAACAAGGTAACATTAGGTGACAGGTATAGAATATAGCATGGGATATTTTCAGAAATGTTTTTTTTAAATTCAAATATGATATGTTTTAGCTTCATTATAATGGAAAATTAGTCTTGACAATGTGAAAGATTCTTGAAACACTAATTGAAAAAAGAAAAACAGACCTTGAGACTACAAAATATAATTTTATTGATAATTTACTGACAATCTTCAACAGGGAATTTAGATGACTGGGGTATATTTTGAAGTAATATTATCATCTCATGTCAAAAATTATGGCTCTTCATTTTTTTATGTAAAGTGAGATGTTATCTTTCAAATGATTTAGCTTTTGAGGTTCACTGTTTTCCTACAAATGGTTGAAATGGCTTTGGTTGACTTCCATTGCCCAGACCTAAATGACAAGTTTACAGTGTTTATTTTCCAAATTTTAACATGCCTTTTTATTTAAAAATGTGTTTATGAATCTGTGATGGATTAGCTTGTGGAAATCAAAATGATGAAAGTTGCTCCATCCAACAAAAAGAGGAAACATCCTCCCAGGAGAAGCAGTTGCTAATAAACCAGAAATCAGTCAATCCACATTTCTGAATCTTGCACTGATATACTAGTGTGTTATATTTACATGGTACAATGTTGTTACTAGACCTTGGAGAGATTCTAATTGCTTACTCACATCAGGACTTGGTATTTGAAATATTTCCTGGCAGTAATCATAAAAAAAGGAAAGAAACAATAAACCTTTTAAGGCAGAATTAAGATTATTTACGACTTTAATTAAAAATTGAAAACTGGCATCATTTCAAAAAAGCCTTTACAAAAATGTGAATTCATCAAAAATAACCATAAAAATTCCAAGGTGATAAAGGCACAGTGGAGTAATGGTCCCAAGCCCTAGGGAATTGTTTTGTTGAAAAGAATAAAACTCTTTTCTGTCACACCCTGTTAGTCACGGACTTGTTTAATATACCCTGCCTGCCTGCCTGCCTCTAATCCTCTTTTTAACCTCCCCTAGACACTAAATGACATTATTTTGGTCTTAACGTTGCCGGCTTTATGTGGCCCTACTCTGAAATCAGGGCCAGCAACAAAGCATCCATAGCCATAAGATTAATATATATCAGGAGAGCCCGAGAACTCATAAGTGATATTCTAGCCATGGGCATGTGGCCCTTTCCCACACCTGACAGATCCTATTGAAAACCAAGAAGAACCTGAAAGCTCAGCTAAACATTATTCAAGCTGTAAAAAGAAAGATGATGATGGAAAAAAGAAACTCTTCTCCTGCAAAAGAATTGGGATAATTTGGCTCATTGCATGCAGAGAGTAACTTTTCTCTTTGCATAAATCATGCACACCCACACATTCCATCAGCCAGTGTACAGACTTCTTCCACTGAATGCACTTTGCAGTTTTCAAGTCCCTTGAAACAGACCTACACAGATAAATGGGTAGCGAAAGACTTAAGTCACCAGCAATGGTCTCCACTGAGAATAAAATTTAGCCTATAGAGCAAAGACAGAACCTGTCCTCCAATTCTGTCTGATAATGAGTAAGTAAAATAAGAGAAAACTAAGGCAATAAGCCACTTGAAATTTTCCTCAAGGCTGTGAGCTTTATCAGAATTTTTCATTTTCACCTTGGAAGTGTCGTAAGAGGGGTTTCCTTTAAATCTAGCCCGTTATCAAAATGGACTTTTAAAAAAGTGAATGCAAGGAATGCCTAGCCAAAAGTTAGAGGCAATAGGAATCTTTCATCCATTCTATATTTCCACAAAGATCCCAATTTGTGATTTGTTCAATATTTGTTACACATTCACCTTTGGTTTGCCATGGTGGATGACTTTCATCTTTATGACCTCAATGCAGGCTATTATAAACCAACCTTGGCATTTGAAATGTGTGTGAATGCAGCATGTATTTATATTTCTGACTTAGAGGACAGCTCTATATAGCATTTTGGCTAAGGTGGAGCCACTTATTTAATGCAACTTTCTTCGTTTAGAACTGGCAATTCTTTGGAATCTGTTCAGAGACAACACCTCTCTCTATATATTTAAAACTATAAACAATGTCATGAAGTACCACATAGGTTCACCTTGCTTTATGAAAAGTTATGTGAAAAAAATATTTGTCCCTGAATCAAAGCATGTATTAAAAGGACTAATGAGGTTCACTTTTTCTACCAGTTGTTTTCTGTCATGGTCTATAGACCATGCATGCAGGCGGCATGCACAAGTGAGGTATGCAATCAGGTGTCTTAATGGATTTTGCAATGCCTTTTCACTTTTCTTTCTTGTTTCTGCTCAGAAATAAATTATACCACTCCCACTAGTAGCAGAACATTAGTAATAGGCACATATCACAGACATATCATCTCAGGAAGAACTAGCCCACCCCTTCCTCTCACATTTACAAAATTATATGGAGTGCAAGTAAGTGAGAAGCAGGCTATTGTAGTGAAGATGTTCAAGCAGCACAATGTTCTTTAAAAAAAAATGAGTCACAAAGTTCTGTACTTTTAACAATTCACTGGTGACAAATTACTTACATCACACTTCAAAATGATGGTGACACATACCTAAATATCCTGATGCCTGAGTTAAGAGGAACTTATTTCAAGTAAGGCACATGAAGATGCTTTAGTTAAACAAATATTTTTCAGTAAAAATAGTGGTGCTAATAAATAATTAAATTTAAATGAAAGAAGTAATCTCAACTTTAACCCTAGGTCAGTAATACTGATTTGAACTTGATACCAGTTACCTGGAAGTTTGCATTTTAAGAGAGCCCAATAGAAGTCCAGCTTTGCTTTTGAGAGCATTTTGAAGCTACAAGGTGATGGGAATTATTTTAAAAGAGTTGAGACTCCACATTTGAAAAAATTGGAGAAGATTGTCAATGAGAATGACCAGTGAATTAGAATAAGCTTCAAGTCCTTTCTTGAGTTATCAGAAAAACTCTTTCCACCCTTGTAAATACAGCAAAACACCCACCATCTCTGGAGAGATGACCCAAGGTCTTATTTAGGGTGAAATTTGTCTCCTAAGGTATGTCCTTTGGAACACATTTCATAAGATGTTATCTGATATTTCCTTTTGGGGAGAGGGGTACCTGGGATTGCACTCAGGGACATCACTCGACCACTGAGCCACATCTATTTTGTATTTTTTATTTAGAAACAGGACTCACTGAGTTGCTTAGTGCCTTGTTTTTTTCTGAGGCTGGCTTTGAACTTGAGATCCTCCTGCCTCAGCCTCCTGAGCCACTGGGATTACAGGATTGTGCCACTGTGCCAAGCTAGACATTTCTTTTTAAAAGTCATTTATTTCATATAAGTTTAGTAAAAATGGTATTCAGTGGTATCCTTCCTGCAATAGTTCTCAGAACCTTGGATATACCAATATTCCTTAAGAAAGACAACGTTAGGCATTGCCTCAAATTATTAGACAAGGAAGCCGATCTTTGTCATCCAGAGCATCTCATCAAGCTATTTCTCTAGTAAATTATTTGAGAAACACAATAGAATAAAGTTTCATTTGACCCATTCAGTGAATGTTTATTAAGCACCTATTCTGTGCTAGGCACTGAATTAGACCCACAGATGTAAACCTGTATGAGACAGACATGTTTTCTGCCCTTGAAGAGCCACAGTCTCTTGATAAAGTCTAATAATAAAAAGACAGAAAATAAGTCACCTACATGTAAGCAAGGAAACCATGAGGGGATTTATATTGACATTAACAAAGAGGGCTCTGTTGAGGGAGATGGTCTGGAAAGGCCTCTTGGAGGAGCTGAGCAGAAACATTGAAAGGCAATTCTTCCTAGAACATGCTACATAGTTCCTGTGTGAATGATAGAGATTGTTAAGAAATGAGGTCATATGTTTTATTATTTCCAAAGAATGGAGATCAGTGGGCTTTTATATTGTTCTTGAATACAGTCCAGTGCTTTGTCGTATATAGTAAGATAGTTTTATTTCTATTCTTAAAATTCTTATTTCTATTCTAAAAATTCTTAATTCCTAAAAAAAAAGAATGAAAAATTAAAATGAGGGTATTTGGCATAGTTCTGGCCAACCATTATAAAGAATGGGGACCTGGTAGCAGGTGCTTTAATGAGCCATTAGGGTTGTATAGTGCCTAGCACACCTACCATTCAGAAGTAGTTCCTTGATAATTGCTTTTCTGATTGATGGACTGACAAAATCCTTCTAAGCTTCTCACTCGCTATCTCTTATTAAATTTTGTGCATTCTTAATGAAACTCATTTTGGAATAAAAGCATTTAGCTTAGTCTCTCATCTGCCTAAATATAGTGTCCTAAGATACCGTGATGCAGCTCACCATTGCCCTTCTCTGGTATCTGCTCTTCTCCACTTCCACAGCATTCAAGCCCCTCGTGCAATTATTGTTCCCTCTGCTAGTTCTCACTTGTCATCCCTTTTCAGCTTCAGTTGAGCTTTGTCTTTGATATCCCTGGGCAATATTTTTCCATTTGTTTGTATCTTGGCTCTCTGAGCTGTGAAGATTTATTTTCAGGGTGACTTCACTCAAGGGCTTGGATAAGCCTAATGCAGAAAGTTTTCTTGGTGGATACTGGGCAGGTGGCCGTGTCTCAGACCAGTGTTTGGATTGGACATCAGGAGGTATGGGCTTCTTTTAAGCAGTGCCACAAATCGCTTTGTGACTTAGGTTACATTCCCCTGGTTTTTCCATTTCTCCACCTTCATAGCTAGCTTGAAAGGCAAGCACAGGGCCCGGGAGGTGAAAGAGGTGAAAGGGGATCTATTTTAGTAGAAAGCTTTGTTATACTTCATATCTGCCATCTACAAAAACCTATTGTGACTGACAGTAGATCAACAGTGTCCTTGGAAATACTTTCCTTCTTGACAACATAGTTTTCTTGTAGGTGGAGTCATCTTTCAGTGATTACTGTAGCCTGTCTTTCTAAAAATCATGCAGGTGCTACAAAAAAAAAAAAAATCCAGACAAAAGAAACAAAACTGGGTCCCAAACCAGAGGGAATTAAAATCAAATTTGAATATGTGATATTTGATTATCTAGGGGTCCTTCCCTTTGTGTTCATAAACTATAGGGACTAGTCTGTGGATAGATGGGTTTTAGGAAGCTCAAGAACTCCCAGAAATGATATGCAAAACGCATTTTCCCGGGAAGAAGCTCCATAGATTTCAGACTTTCTAAAATGAAGACTCTGAGCTTAAAGAAATATAAGACACATTGTGACTTTCTCACTTGGCTTTACTTTCGCCACCCCACCCCCCCCCAAAAAAAAAAGAAACTTTGCCTAATTAAGGATATTCTGTGCTTCTGTGCCCTGGAGGATTAACTTCTACTGATACAGAATTGCAAATTATTCAAATACTTATTCGACATTTACTATGTGTCTGATATTTTGCTAAATGCTTGGATATACTAAAATGGTAAGATATGCTTCTTTCCCTTGAGGCCATCAGAGATATTAAGGCTGGATTTTGACAAGGAGCAGGCTGATTTTGTAGACTGTGAATTGAAGTGTAGAATGGAAACAGACTAGAAGCAATTGTACCAACTAGTGCTATGTGCACTTTTACATACCCTAATAAAGGTTTGGACAAAAGTATTGGCAGCTGGAATGAAAATGAGTGGACAGAAAGTGGTAAGATACAAAATGCCAGGGGTGAGAGGAAGAGAAAAATAAAGATGGCACAAGAGCTCCTAGTTTCTGAGATTGGTTGTCCAGGCGCTGAAATTACATTCCACAGACAGAATCTTTTCTTCCTCAGGGAAACCTCATTCTGCTCTTAAGGATTTTGAACTGATTGGATCAGGCCCACCCACATTATCAAAGATAATCTCCTTTACTTCAAAGCCAACAGTTTGAAGATGTTAATCACATCTAAAAATACCTGCACAGCAATACCTGGATTAGAAAATATTTTGTTGAATAACTGAGACTGTAGACTGGCCAAGTACACATAAAAAAAGTGACTGTCATTGAAATCTATTATGTTAAATTTTAACTGAGTTTTCTGTATTTTGAAGGTGACACTAGCCTCATGAAAATGGAGCATGGGAAACCCCAAACCATTCTTTGTATTAGTGAAAAGTATTCTCTAGGAAGCAGAAGGAGATTAATTATTTTAGTTAGACCTGATCTCATTCTTTTTCATTGTAATGTTGACTGTTCAGAGCAAGCATATTCAAGACAATTAACATAAAGACACGGTTCTGGGAGAATGAAATAAAATCATTCTTGAAGCAAATAAATGGATATGTTGTATTTGTAACTTATATGCTGCATTATAGTATCAGAAAATTTATACAACCATACAAGTTTATCATAATATTTTAACTTATAAATTAGTTCTTCCTTCACAACTTTATATCATATAAAGTTTGTTAAGTCAGTGTCAATTGTATCATATTAACTGAGATAATGATGGTAAAACATCTAATGTAGTACCTGACATGTTATACTTGCCCCAAAAGTTAGCTATTATTACTGGAAATACATGCTATCCAATAAGAGTTTTTAAGAGAAGACAAGTAGTTGTTCAAATTTGAGTAAGCTGATAGTAATCTACTCCAAATTCTTCCATTAATTAATTTTCCCCTTACAAACATTTTAGCCTTTGAAAAAATTAATGAAAACAGATCATGGTATGGTTGTAAGTTGATTATATAACTACTTTGCTTTTTCCCTACATAGAAAAACCTTTCTGGTCATATTTATGTGTTTTAAAATCTCAGTCAGACAACCTGACTAACCAAATGTCTGTTTTCATTCAGAAATTGCTATGTCTTTGGTTTGGAAGTCCCTGCCTCTGTCAGTTCTTCCATACCTGTTGTTACATGAGTGGGAGACATATATGGTTCTAGATTTCAGGCTGAAGAGTTTTATGCCATGTTGTTGAGTTGTTTCTGAATTTTCTTTTCTAAACTGGCAAAAGGCTTACCACATTTACTTCCATATTGACTTATCTGGTGGGTTTTTGTTTTGTTGTTGTTTTGCATTTGGACTTTTGAGGCTGGATTCGTAGCCCTACTTTTTATTTTAACGGCATAAGCCTTGAGAGATGATTTCATGTTTCTGAATTTCAGGTTCTCATTTGTAAAATCAGGACAGTATCAGCCATCTTCTCAGATGGTTTTAGTGATTAGTAAGGCAGTCTGTACACAGTGCCTGTTGCAGCCCTGCACATAGATGGAGCTTCGGCGTTGGAGGAGGCAGCAGTGGCTTTCAAGCGGGTAGTAAGGTGTGGGTTATTATTAGAAGGTGTTATAATGCACAGGAGAAGGCTCACCACCCTCCATTTCTGCTGAGAAAACTGCATTTAATTAGTGGAATAAGAGGTGAAAGGCAGATAAAAGCAAGCATTTTCTAAAGGGAAAAAGAGTTGGGATTTTTTTGGTTTGTTTTCTGGCCCCAGCTGACTTAGCCTTCTTCCTTGAGGGGCTGGGGAATTTGACTAATTGATTTTGGGGCCTTCTGCAGTCACCATTTGAATTGTTCAACAAGTACAGTTCAACCTCTGTGATTCTGATAGTTTAATAGTGGTTGTGGTAATAGTGATAATAATCATAATTAAAAAAAAAGGTTTGTTTTGCCTGCATTTAACGCTTTGACCTTTCAAAGTCATGTATGTTATTTTATTCTTTTGGCCTTTAGACTCAGGACTTTTATTACTACTTCTAGTCTCTTCAGTTTATTCCTGAGGAATGAGAAAGTTTAGGAGGGAAAGGGAGCCAAGTATGATGGCCAAGGTGGTATGCTGCTTTCCTATGAGCCAAACGGTCTACAGAATTATGTGCCAGAATTAGTTAATACTGCCTAATGTAAAGCCATCCATTAAGTCTTGACACACTGTTTGCAATCTTGGCGTTCCACACAGCGTTTTGGCAAAAGATTATTCTTCCACTCTCAATCCAGAGCCCTCTTTACAAACTCAACAAAGTGTCCTGTGACATTTGAAATGCTTACTGAGTCCTCTGTAGAATAGGGACTGAGTTGAGTTAACTGTTAAAAGAAAGTAGTTGCCTCACTAAAGCTGTTCATTTAACTGCAATAGAAGGTTCTGTTTTTCTAAGAGGTTTTCTAGGATGGGTGTTTGCTGCCCTGCTCCTACATAGGGCCGCACATCAGCATTGTAAAGAGCCCTTCAGTGTCGCCTTGGGTACTCTGCAGCCTAGTAAGGACATAACATTTCAAAAATCCCAAAAGATATTAAAAAGCCTCTTCAGGTAATTTTAAGCTTTCTAACTTGTGAGACAGCCTTTGTCGTCAGTGTTATTATTTATCGATTCTGATATGTCGAGTCAAAACCACCCTTCCTGAAACACCTGCTAGATGCCGGAGTTCTGGCTTCCATGGCTGCTGCTGATTTTCCATTGAGGCTTCAATGATGCTTGCAGAAATGCTGCAATCACTCCCGCTTCTCCACCGTTTTGTCTTATTGTCCAGATTCTGGATTTTTTTTTTTAAGCATATGGACCCCATTGCTTTCTTTGTTTTCTGTTGTATTCAGCTAGAGAACAAGGTTTCAGCAAGGGGACACAGGAGACCTGTAGTGTCATTTACTGGCTATAGAGGAGGCAAGACCTGGGATTGAAAAGACTGACAAGGGAATTGATGTCAAAGGGCCTTCTGTACCCTGCCCTGATGTGAAACATGGGCTGTGGTCAGATCTGCGACTCAGAGAGGTAATGATGGTGGTAATGTGGGGATGAATTAGGGATTGAGGGGGAAAGGCAATTAATTGGATTGGCATATTCCATTAATCAGTATTCGTTAGATACAGTGGCTCATTTCACTGTGACTACACCCAGCTGTGCTAGCATCAGTTCTAGGTTTCTCAGCCTTTCAAAATGCTGCCATGAGAGACTGCTAAATATCCTGTGAATACTAGGCTCCTCCTGTGTGCATCTTTCCTTAAAGGCATCTAAATAGGAAATCTGATTTTCTGTTTGTTTTCCATAACCCAGTCCTTGCTCCTACTGACTTTCTTCCTTCTTTACTGCTTACCGATTGTGTAATTCTTTCTAGAATCTTTCCATGCATGAACTTTAGGCTATCTTCTCTTCCTTTCTTGGCTTCATACATTACTTGGCTTTATTTTGATTATTGAAATTTGGGATAGGGATATCTCTGTTCTCCATTTTCTGGCCTTATCTCTTTGTACTTTCTCACGGCATGCTCTTATAATCATATTTGCAAGTGTCTTTGGTGGCAGAGTTTGTTTGAGCTTAGGACCTTAAATTCCCTGACTAGCTAGGTGAGCCTTCTTGCTGTCCTCTTTCCTGTCCTGGCCTTTATTCTCCTCCCTATCCTACCTCCAGCAATTATTTTTCCAACATTTCTCCCTAGGCATTTTCCCCATTAACAAACCAGGTAGTAGAGGAGCTTTATGTGATTCATCATGCTCAGAGTCTATCCTCATTTTAAAATTGCATAATTATTTATATTTTTATAAACAATGAGTATATATGTACGTTCCTTGGAACCAAGACACCATGGATCATAACACACCCTGATTTGTGATGTTAAAATATTTTATCTTAGAATAGCAATGAATCACAATGGCTTAACAATGGGGTATATCTTCCCATGTATTTTTTATGTCATATGTAAACATATTATGGGGTATCTCTACTTTTATTATTTTTTTTTACTACATAGGATGTAGTAAATATTTTGCTTTGTCAGCAGCTATACTACTAATGGCTTTATTTTAAGGATATATTGCCTTTCATTCAATCAATCTACTATTTTAGACATTTAGTTATTTTAAGAATTTTACTATGATGGATAATTCTGTGATGTATATCTGGTGCATAGATTCTTAATAAATGTCCTAAAGTAATAAGTTCCTAGCAATGTACTGCTCAAATATCTTCCAAAACATTTGTAATAATTTACTCAAATCCCTGCTAAGATGATAAAAAAATGAAATTTTCTTATATTTTTTTAAAAAATATGAGGTGAGTGTATACATGTTAATATGATAAATAACAAATGAATTTTAAAAAAATTCTTAGTTATAGATAGACACAATATATTTATTTTATTTATTTATTTTTATGTGGTGCTAAGGATTGGACCCAGTGCCTCATACGTACTAGGCAAGCACTCCACCACAGAGGTATGCCCCCGCCTCCCAGATGAATTATTAATGTAAGAAGCTTTTCTTAGATTGGTGGTAAATTTGCTTCTCTCTCCATTATTTATTAGCCATTTGTATTTCAGTTTTATGAATTGTCTGAAATCTTTTCTCATTTTTTATGAGAATTTTATATTGATTTGAAGTAACTCTTTACATAAAGTAGATATAAACAAGTTAATTATCATCCGTATTGCAAATACTCTTAGTAGTCTGCCATTTTTGCAACTTGGTTTGTTATGTGGAATTTTTATTCATAGAAAATTTACTATATATATATTTTAATAGAATCAGATTTTTAGATTTTTTTTTCCATTTGAAGGCCTCTGTTTCGGTATCATTCTTACAAAAGGCTACCTGTCATCCACCATTTTGATGAAACCTAGCTTCCCGTGTTTTAATTAAACCACTCTTTTCTGACAGTGTTGGTTCTGTCTTGTTTCTTGTAGAAGAACAAGAAAGGATTTGGAAGAATGCCTTTCTGAATTTGAAACTCATCTGTGATTTGGGGGGAAAATTGTTTACCTTCTCTGATCTTCAAGTTGATGTTCCTACCTCCTTGGAACTATTCCATGATTCAAATGTGATCATGCATGTGAATGGACTTTGCAAAAACTCCCAGACTCCAGAATATTGGGGTGCTCAGCAAATAGTTTTTTTCCTTTGTCCTTAACATGACTTTTTAAAATGAGAAGGGTACTTTATTTTGAGTGGTCTCAGTAATATTTTAAGTCTCCTCACTTTGAAAAATACATTAGAGGCAACTAGTGAACTCCACACTTTATCTTGGAAGAACAATGCATGATACCTCTGTGTATAATACGTTAGCTTTTATTTATTTTCAGACTCAGTGATAGCTATACTGCAAAATCCTACAGCATTGTGAACTAAGACCACTAAGTTTTGATGATAGAAAGTATAAATCACTGCCGTGAGTAGTCTTCTTCACCTGTGTCTCCAGGACATTACTGGGCTCTGAAAAGGTATTCAAAAGGAACCAAGTAGAGCATGACAGAGAATGACAAATAAGAAGCTCTGCACAGAGTGGTGCTCTCAGCTAGCTTAGCACACAGCACTGGCTGTAGGAATTTGAGTAGCGTTTACCACTGTGGACTTTGGATAGAAGTTGTATTCTGAAATGATAGTGCAAAAGATATCATTGGCATTTCCTCATCTGTACAGACACAAATAACAGAAATCAGTTTTCCTTTTTTTTGTACTCAAAATAGCAATCAAGGGTAGTCCACTCCCTCTCTACTATTGTATCTAAAGATCTTTTTATTTTATGTTCAAAAATATGTCAAGAACAAATCCCCCAATTTTCAGTCAAAAAAAAACCCTCAAGACATATGAAGGACCCTAAATCATAACATAAATGAGCAAGAGGGATTTAATGTTTCATAGTATTTTTCCCATCTCTACCCCAATCATGATCCTTCTCTCTCTCAGAATATTAGCCTAGAAATTGATCAGAGACCTCAACACAGCAAAAACGTTCACAAACTCAGGATCATCAGTGAAAGCAAAAATGGGTGAATGGTTATGTAAGACACATAACAACATAATGGCCCTAGTGCAATTAAGCATTTTTATTCTCTTATGAAATAATAAAAGAAATCGGAAGAACTACAATAGTAATCATCAAATACCTGTGTAGCCCTGTTCACTGAGCATTTTCATGCCTGTTTACCCCTTTGATTTTCAAAACAGCTCTACAAGGAGCCTCCTGGTTTTGAGCTCCCTCCTTAAAAATTCTCTTAGCTCCTTCCTGGTGGTATCATCCAGTTGGGGCATCCTGATACTATTTTATCTCATTCTGGAAATGGAAGGTCTAAGGTTCAGAGAAGATAAATGACTTTACAAAGCATACTCAGAGAGCGGAAGGGTCCTCAAGCTGAGCTTTTCTAATGCCACGCATTACTCCTTGGTTTCGCATTATCATCCTCACCAGGGCTGTCTGATATCCCAACATATGCAGATTTGTAACTTGTCAGTAAGTTCTAGCATGAGGTTCACTCCCAGATGTTCTTTCATGGCCTTCTATAAAAGATGGTGGCAGAGCCTCTGTGCTTTCTCAAAACTCTCTAAGCCTCCTCCTTGGTGGCTGGGCCAGCAGTACCACTCAGGTAGGACACCCTGATCCTAGACTGGGACCCACATGGGAGCCAGCCCCCATTTCTTTCCTTCAGGGTACTCTTCAACCTATTTCGCTTGCCAGGTACCCTGTCAAGCTTATCTATGGGCTCATCCTGGGGCTATTCCAAGAGGATGATCTGGTGGGAAGATCACTCCTTATGGCCATTGTGGCTTTTCTTTAGCTAAATCACTTGAGATTGGATCTCTGGAATGGTACTGACATGCTGATTGGTGGGATGGTACTCAAATTGATTATATAGAACAGAGTCCCCCACAAAATTGCATTTCCTAGTACTGTTCCCATTTCAGAGATGGTCCTGTAGGTGGCAGGAACTAGAAGGAGTCTTGAGATTTTACCGTTGGGTAAGCTAACAAGTTAGCCTGCTGCAGTTTCATGGATGCTAGCAGAAGACATGAGCTTCTCAGGTCAGAGACACACAGTTTATCACACAGCAATAGTAGGAGCCAAAGTATCATTTTCCCGAGTTAGTTTTTTAAATCC
This sequence comes from Urocitellus parryii, assembly GCF_045843805.1. Classification (NCBI taxonomy): domain Eukaryota; kingdom Metazoa; phylum Chordata; class Mammalia; order Rodentia; family Sciuridae; genus Urocitellus; species Urocitellus parryii. The sequence goes on along the minus strand of NC_135534.1, from coordinate 147,023,313 downwards.
CAATTCCCACAAAGTAACATGAAGAAGACCAGGCACATTCGGTGGGTTGTGTTACAAGAAGGGAATTCAGAGCTCAGGGAATCTTTCATAGTGAACATAGCATGCCTGCCTTTGATCAGGAGGGTGGCACTGTCCTGTTTTATTCCCAAGCTATTCAGTATATAAACGTCTTAGGAAAGATGGTCCAGAAAGGCAGTGAGTGCCTCTGCTCATAAGATATATACAAATTTGAGAGACTCACATTTGTTTTAGCTTCTATGGTCTGGCCATGGGTTGTATCTCATGGTTTGATTTGGGAGTTCCTCACCCCGCCCCACACACACACACACCAGAATTACAGACAATGGATTTTTTACAAAAATGCATGAAGTTGCCACCATCATAGTCATTCTCTCTGGTTATGGGATTATCCCCAGAAGATCCTTGTGTAACTTTGTTTTTTTTAATATGGCAAAAGCAATGTAATGGTCCCAGTACTCCCATTAATGTATCAATATGGCTTTAATTACCAGTTTTTAAGAAGCCACTCTCTTCATCCTGTGGGGGTTGATACAGGAATGGTGATTTAAATAGCAGTATGGGATTGGAAGAAGTGAGAAATAATGTGCATACATAGACCGTGATGAGGTCATTTCAGTGGGTCCCTGTGGACTAAAGGAATAACTTGAAACCACTGCATGACCAGACAGAGAAGGCCTAAGCAGCAGAGAGCATGGGGCAGGGGGTAGCATGGAGAAATGTTTTAGAAGTCACTTCACAATTTATATGAAAGCTTCTTCTGCTATTGGGCTTTAAGACTAGAAAGTACAATGGAGCTAAAATAGAAAGTAAAACTGCATTTTTAAAACCCAATTGCAGTCTCCTCAGTTTTCCTTGACTTTTTAAAGGAATATAGGAAGCATAGTCTAAAGTGGGTGTTAGTAGAGTGTTTTTAAAAGAACAAGTCAAGTGCAGTGTGGTTGTTCACTCGCCAATGTCACCTGTTTTCCTGGACACCTGACTCATCCCCAACCATGTCCCCTGCTCACTGGAGATGTCCGTCAGTCTTGACAGCATGTGCTTTTCACGGGTATTGCCTCTTTGGCCACACTCTTAGTGGTTGCTGCCACCAGGAACACCAGAAACTTGGATACAAAGCAGTGATATTTACATTGATATGGCTAAGTTAACTTTGTGGTGGTGAAAACCTCAGATTTTCATTTCCTGCCTGGTATTTCCAGTTTGGAATTGCAACACTGCATTTACGTGCATTTTTGCCTTTTAAATGTTATGTGGTGTTACAACATTTGAGAAATTCCCAGGGACCCTTAATCTTCCTACAAACACTGGTTTCTAAGCTAAAGACCAACTTACTATCTCAGTTCTCTCTTTGTGCCCCTACTGAATAATTCCGATTTTGCATTGTTCATCTTTAGATTGTTCCTATACTGTCCTTTAGTTCAAGATTCCCTCTTGAAGTTATTAATGAAGGGAAAAAGAGAAACAATTTTTTAGAAAATTCTAGCTGCTTCTTTCAGGAGCAGTTGAACTTAAAGCTACTTTCCCTATTGTTTTTCTATGAAGTCTCATTTAAAATATTTTATTAATGCAAAGAGACTTGCATTCAGGGCTAAGGACCAGTGAACAGTAGCCATGGCAACCAGGAAGCCATTTGGGACAAGAAAAAAAATGCAGTAAAGAGTAAGTGTTTTAATCCTTAACTTTAATCCCTTTACTTCCTGTTCTCAAAATGAAATATAAATCAGGCACCATGCAGCGCTGCAATTTTTCTCTGAAAGGGATGTTGGCAAAAGAGGATTAGTAATGGACAGACGTGTTTAAGGAATTTAATCACACAATTTGTTGTAAAACTTTTGAGACCACGAGTGACCAGTTCCTTTGAGTGGCGTCAATGAGAACCAACAAAACATACTTTGAAACTGATTAGAGTTGGCGCAGAGGGACACCCCTGTTTGCTGTTATTGTTACATCATTTCAGCTATGGTAATGACATGAGAAACCAAGGACGTGACTTGGTTCCCCTGGTGGGAAGGCAGAAGCTGGGGGTGTCTCCTTGGTAGAATAGAGATATTCTTTTGATCTTCATGGTACTAGGGAAAAATTAAGCGGCCTATATTTCACATTCTACCTTTCCTTGATGTTTGATTACGATGGGAGTTGTACAAAGGCATGTGCCTTCTGTTGTCAACAGACATGGGTTTCTGCTAAAATGTGCAGACCTGAGTTCCTGTGGGTGATAAAATGGGATTCTCAAAAGGACAGATTGTTATTTCTTGATGTCACTACTTTTGTTTCTAAGATTATTTTCTACCTGGACTAGGAGATGTGTTTTACTTGTTAATTTCTGATTTTAAAAATACCTGATTTTCTCTCTTTAAAATCAGATTTAAGAAAAAATACGTCCCCCACAGTGACTTGAAATGTTGATGGCCTGACACGACAGCACCTCAATCTTCCCTAGTTCTACTTTGGAGGATTGTTGGGGAAGAAAGAGAGACATGTCTTTTTATGGCACTTTGCCTTTCCTCAGCATATATAGAAGAGTATTTCTTTGATAAATTCATTTTTAGTGGACTGAAAGTTTCCAGCACACAGGGCTCTTTGCAGAGATCTGAAGTAGTTACAACTTCTACTAGCTTCCTGCCGTGTCAGAATGTGAAATTACTTCCAATAATAGCGTCTTCCCAAGAGGGTGCTGATAATTATGACAGACAAGCAACATGAGGCCTGGAGCATTTGAGAGTGGAGTTAGACAGAGCAGACCGCTGAGTTTGGAGTTCCTTGTAGACCCTGAGAACAAAAGTATATATGCTGAGACCTGCAAGTGGCAGGACATCTGGGGAAGAAAAAGCATCGTGTCCTTCAAATCCAGGGATAACATACCAGGCTGCTGACACCTGTTTCTGCTCGCTAACCTTCACCTGGTCTTGTTTTTCTCCATTCTGCTAAACTAGCAAGGCTGATGTGGTCTAAGACAAGGCTTCTGAGATGACACAGTTGTACCAAGAGTGGCCCCTCTTACCCCTCATCATCCTTCCTACACATCCAGTGGATATTTGGCTTTCTAGCCTGGATTTCTAGGGTGGGGTTATTTTTTTAGTTATGCATTCAATTATTGGAAAGGGACTAGGCTAATTACAGGGGGTGGATGAAGAAAAATAAAGTGATGTTAACATCCCCAAAGCAATAGTGGGTTCTAAACATGAAGATGGCTGTGACAGAGACTACACAGACTACAGGGAGGCCCTAGGGGAGTTAGCCCCTGTCTTGGCTTTGCCTAAGGCACTTTTCTGCATTGCTCCTCCTTCTGATAACCAAGGAACTTCATTTCACCAAAGCATTGAAAGGCCATAGGATTCCTACGTCTGTCTAAGATATACAGTCCTCAGACAAGAGGGGAGGCCATCAGTAAAACACTTCTATCCATTCACAAAAATAACACTATGGGCAAGTTCTTATCTTCAGGATTATCTCAGAAGAACAAATTCTCTGGAGCAGTATTAAAGGCTGAGTGTGGCACAGTAGTCAGGGCAACCAGGGCTGTGTCTGGTCACTTATCCAAACAGGAGTCAGAAGATGGAAGCTCTCATCTTGGCTAAGATGGAAGCTCTCATCTTGGCTGTATAGGTTGTCAAAAAGGAAGACAGCATGCATAGTTTGGGGCCCACTTAGCTTGAAATTCCTGTGTTCTACTTATCAAATATACACTAGACATTGAATCTTTAAAAGCAAGGTAAAAATTGGATGTGTTCCCAGCCTTCCCAGATGAATGAGAGATATGTCGCACATGTATAAATGTAATGAATTAGCATTTCCTATTGGAAGGATTGTTCATTTGTACACCAAGAGACAGTATATAAATGGGAATAGTATTAACTAGTGATATTTGGCATGAATGGGGACTGAGTATTATAAGGAAATAAACTTCCCAAGTGTATAGGGTTTTTTTTTTTTCCTTTAACTTCTATTTAGATTTTTCACTAGGCTATTTCCTGTTTTATTCTTAACTGATAATTTACGCATGCTTGAATTGCCTCACCCTATTCTTCTCCTCTTACTGCATGGAAGACATTATTCCCTCTGTCTTTGAGGTCTGCCCTAAAGAATGCGCATAGATAAATGAATCCTTGGCAGTTATTGATTCATTTGTTATTCATTCATTGATTTGTTCACATATTCCTCAAACACTTATAGGATCCCTTTTGTGTGAAAAGAAACACTATTTTAGGTTGCATGATCCATCAGCCAGGAGCATCTGTTTAGAAAAATCTTTTATGTCTTCTGTGATTTACATACATACATACATATTACTTATAAGTAACAACAGAGTGAGAGAGAAATAGAGTTTATAAGTAACTATTACAGAAAACCAAAAGTGCCATCACAAAAATGAAAAGGAATTGCTATTGTAATGTAAAAAAAGGAAGAAATGATTTGGGGAAGGTCTGAGAAAACTTCAAGGGGAAAATGGCATTGATTGGACTTGGAGAATATGCAGAATATGTTGTAGATGTGTAGAGCATGACTAAAGGGGACCAGCAGGAAGTTTGTGGCTGAAAGTACAGAATGAGGCATGAATGAGAACCAACAGAAAGAGCATCTTGGCTCTGTGTTACCAGAGCCATGGAATGTGAGGGTACATGAGCAGGGGAGAGGCAGCTTGCTAAAGTTTGGGTTACAGGTAATGTTTTGGGCAGAGTGATTAAGGGACTTTGATTTGGAGGGGGTGATATCGTCAATGATGTACTTAAGGAAAATTAAACTGTTAAGTGTGAGATGGGTGGGACAGCAAAAAAAGCAAGCACTCTCCAGTGAAGTGACAGCCTTCAACTGTTAGAAATAGGCATTTTAAAAATTGTCCAAACATTCATGCACATTAAAATCGGCCCTAAATCTTTTTTAGTCAATCCATTTTAATTACATGAAAGGAAGAATAAAAATGAAATCTTCCAGTTTCTGTAGTTAGTCCCTCCCCACACCTCCTAAGCTGTAGCATAGGCAGAGGCTGTAGTCAGAAATCAATTCAGGGGAAGACAATGCGGAGCTGGTAAGATGGACAGGGGAAGTAATTACCAGATAGCTGACTGCTTTAATTAAACCTGGAGAATACTTGAATAGAAAGAAAAATGCTACACTTGAATGAATGAAATGGAATGTGCATGGTCACATTAGTGCAACAAGCCAGTGTCAAAGGAGTTAGTGAAGCTATGATAGAAGTAAACCCTTCGTCTTGCCTTGAGTCTTCACTTGCCTCCAACCAGGGCCCAAAGGCTGAAGGAAGAAACTGCAATGACAATGACAAATTCCCTATTTATAATTTTATATATATTTATAAAATTTTTAATAATTTATATATATATATATATATGAATCTGCCCTTTGGTTTAGTGCTCTGCTTTTGAGATGTATCTCTAGAGGAAGCCCGACATTGACCATGAAGCTCACTTTTGTGTCAATTTTTGTTTCATTTTCCAGTCAGAAAATAAAAAAGGAAGACTTTTGGTGTCAGTTTTAGAAAAATATTGACTTAGGAGGAAAATGCTGTTTTTACAAATGTAACAATACAAAAATAAAAATAAAAGCTGCATGCCTTTCTGATTTCAACATCCCTTTGAACCTCAACTCCCAAGCTCTGTCCAGGATGATAGCTAGATAGCAGAACAGATTTTGGTAAAGGGGACATCTGGATAAAGTATTAGCACCCCCAGAGTGTTCTGAAAATGTTTTGCTATTTCTAAAATATCTTGGTCTCTTCCAAGAGAGTGAACACTAGCTATATTCTTTGAGATAGAATAGTTCCAGGGTCATGTTCATCCTGCAAAGCTGTGCTCACGTCTTGATTAGAACACTGTTTGTTGCCAGCTCTGGTTCTGAGGATACGAAAGAACCCAATGCTGCTAACACAGGTGTCACTTTTAACAACCAAACAGCTTCATACTTAATTAATAATAATAATAATTATAGTCATTTACAACACTGGCAATCATCCTTGGATCACCTATGTTTCCTGGTAACAATCCTACAAAGTTGTGTCATCACCTCCCTGCTAAGGAAATTCTGAAATCTTAAGAGATTAAATGTTTTGCCAAAGTCCTCAATAGTAGGTAGTAGAGCTGCAATTTGAATTGGGTCTATTGGACCTATTGTCCCCATCCTTTTTTTTTTTTTTTTTTGTCCTGTTGCTGCTCTTTGGTATCAGCAAACAGCAGTGGAGCTTTAGAAAGTTAGCATTTCAATATAAAGAGCCATCAGAAATAAAGAACATCACATGAAAAAAAGATTTAAGGATTTTACTTGATGACAAGTTTTATTTACGTCACCTTATAAGTGCCAGGTGGGCAGAGAAATCCAATTTCTTTAATATTTATTTTTTAGTTACAGTTGGACACAATACCTTTATTTTAAGGTGGTGCTGAGGATTGAACCCAGGGCCTCTCACGTGCTAGGCAAGCACTCTACTGCTGTATCACAACCCCAGCCCCCTCCAATTTCTTATGTATTACTTTATCTCTTAGACCTAGCATAGTTTGGGGGCATAGGTAAGGGCTCAATAACTATATACTAAATGAATGAAGAGTATAAGATGGATTTTAAAAGGCTATTGACATTTTAGAATATATTAATAGATGAAATACAAAAAGAGAAGTTTAGAAAATCTAGAACAAAGAATATGTTTGTCCTCTTGTATCTTCTCTTTGTGTGACACCTTGTTCACTCTATTAGTATTTGGATATCAATTACACAGAGTAATTGGAGTGGTGAGTAGAATAATATGCTATGTGGAGGAACAGAGACTGGTGTTTTACTAAGCACTATTGTGTGCCAAGCATAGTGTTGAGTGCTTTCTGTGTCTTACCTCATGTAGTTCTTAAAACAACCAAGAGAGCTATGGTAATGTCCTCATTTTACAGAAAGGCATCTGTATTCTGAAAAGTGAATGCACCTTCCCAGGGTCTTGAAGTAGTTAAACCATGGTTTGTTAAAGGTCCCAACTTTTCCTACTTAAATGTCCTTTAATTTTTATTTAAAAACTGACAACAATGAGCCTGGAAAAACCCTGCTAAGGGAGAACTGACAAACTTACTGCAGCTTCCTTTAGGGGAGAGAACTTTCTAATGACTAGACCTGTTTAGCAAGGGAGGGTACTGAATGGTAAGGAAGCAACTTGTCTGTCATGAAAAGGATTTAGACCAAGGCTGAACTGACATCGTGGTAGGCAGTAGTGCTATGGAATTCAGTACTATAAGTTTAGATAAAATTTAGTTTAATTTAAATAAAATTAAAAATTCAGTTCCTCATTTGCTCTAGCCTCTTTTCAAGTATTCATTGGTCACATATAGCCAGTGACTACCAGCTAACAGGGTGGCAAAACCTTTCCACTGTGGAAATTTCAATTGGCATGTAGGACTGGTGGGTAGGATCATTGGACTCTAGTTCCTCTTTACTCTGAAATACCACACTTCTGTGGAGAGTCCCCATTGATCATCATTTTTTACTACATAACCATTCATTTTGTCATATCTGTAATAATTGATTTTCATGTATCTTACGGAGATATTCCTTGGCATGTGTACCTAGTCAGATATATTGGCGTGTTCATTAATCAACCGTGGATAAGATCTTTCGCCTGTAGAGTCACTGCTAACCCAATAGCTGTCTTCTCTGTAAAAGCTCAGGGTACTCAATTGGATGCTTATGTTCCGAAAGAGATTTCTTCCAGTGCCATTTTTCCTAAATCTTCATTCTGATTTCTTTTCCTCTTTGCAAATGGGTCATTCCCAAAGGAAACAAATCTGATAGCAGATTGTTGGAGATTAATTACCTATGATATGCCAAAGCCACTTCATAAATGTCAGTGCGAAGGAATCCCCTAGAGATGGAATTCTTAGATTCAACTGAAAATTAATTGTAATTAATATAATAGGTTAATTCATTGTAATTATTTTTAAGCCTTTTGGCAATGAGTTAATTCCCTGAGATCCACATTGCTCGAAGTGTCACAGAGAACACTTGATAAGAATGTTCTAGTAATAAACCTTAACCCTCTGGGAGAAAAAAAAAAATCCTACTTCTCTTTCCTTCTGGCCGAGTTTCTTTAGAAGCATATTTTGGTGACATTTGATTTCTGGAGAACAAAGGAGTCCGTACAAGGTGATGCAAAAACATGCCTGGCCCAGATGGACTGTGCTCATTGGAGAGAGAGAAACAAAAGGCCTTTGATTGTTCCTCATTTTCTTTGGAAATATGTCTCGCTCCAGACTAACAGAATGTCTTTGCTCCTGGAATAAAATGTAATGGAACTGAAAATTGAAGACTCTGGGCCTTTTTCCCTTTCCTAATTATTTCCACTTGACTCACTTAATCTTGGACAATTATTCAATCATATCTGAAATGAGAAAATGACAGGAGTAGAATTTCTGTCTCTTGTTTTGAGGGCTTATAAACATTAACAGAATAATCTTGAATTTAAAAAAAAAAACAAATACAAATCACAATTGATGGTGCCTTGTTTTTATATACTAGGAAAAATCCCTGCATTGTAAGGGAATCGGCTCAAATTTCCATATGCAGAAACCTTGTCAAGCTTTGATGGGTGATTTCATTATTGGGGTTGAAAAACTATCATTTGGAATAAATATTTAATAATGGGAGATTGTACCGAAGCTAAAAGCCAATTTGTTTACTTGCACCTGGATAGGCCAGGAAATTAAACCCTAAAATGGTTTGTTGAAGATCAGGATCATTAACATCCAAAGATTCACAGTTTGGTTTCTGAGACTCAGAGCTGTCTCCTGTCTTCATAGTATGTCCCTGAATCTGATGATAGGCTTGAGTGGCAGGGTACGGGCTGTCTTCAGAGTTGCTGAGAGCTTGACAAGGGTACACTATACAAAAATGTTTTGAAAATTGGATGGAATGGTCTGAAATGGACACTCACTGCCAAGGAGAAGAAGTTGCCCTTTCCTTTAGGATATCAAGGGGCAGATCCTGAAGAGCCACTAACTGGGGTTGCTGTCAGGGAGAGTATAAATGAGGTTTGGACTCAGGGATATCTGAAGTCCTTGTGCATGCTGCTGTTAGTTCTTATAAATTAGGGTTTTGTTTTTAATTTAATCTCCATGATTATGCTTTGAGTATTGCCCATGATGATCCAGAATCACTTTCATTAAAAATCTGGTTACCATATTGCTGTGGTTTAGATGAGTGTCCCCCAAAGGTCCATGTGTTAAAGGCTTGGTCCCCAGGCTGGCACTGTTGGGAAGTGGTGAACCTTTAAAAGGTAGAGCCTTGTGGGTGGTCCTTAAGCCTTGAGGGTACCCTAAAAGGATATTGCGGTAACCTGGTCCCAGCCTCTTCTTCTCTGTATCCTAACTGCTGAGATGAGTAGTTTTTTTTTTTTTCTGCTATGTCCTCCTGTTATGATGTGTCACCCTTGCCAGAGAACCCAAACAATGTGGTCACTCAGTGTTGGACTGGAACTTCCATACCATGAACCAAAATTAATCTTTACTCTTTATAAGTTAATTGCCTCAGGTATTTTGTTATAGTAACAGGAAGCTGACTAACACACCCCTGGTGTGTGGGCTGAGCCAGTCTAGAAGAAAAGATGTATCATGTATCATTTTAAGTGCTCCTGATAGGCTGTGGGCAGCCCTAACCCAAACCACATTGAGTTAGGAGTCTTTACTAAGTTGGGTGCCCCCGAAGTTGACTATGAGCCAACAATTCATGTACATGCACATGATTTATTAAGGAAGTGCTCCACAGAGAGGAGCAGGGAAGGGTAATATGTGGTAATATGTGGTCTCTACCTCAGCTCCATACCACTCTGGGACATAACTTAGATCTCAGAGTTTGTTCCACTTCAAGGCAAAGGAGCACTCCAAAGTCACTGATGTTGGGGAAGGATAGAGGACAAGCACCAGTTTTGGTTTAAAAGTACACAAATTCTGGGGAATGAGTTTACCAAGGCTGAGGGAGGGGTGGTACATTGCCAATCACAGAGATTAGAGGGGCCCTGGGGAGGGTATCAACAATCTCTGCACTGCACTTCCTCTCTTCTGCATCTCTGAAACACTTGCTCTCTTTGAAAATTCTCCATCAGGAGAGAAAATGAAGAGATGACCCACTATTTATTTTAGGTATATCACACACCATTAAATACTGTTATTTCCTTCAGATAAAAGATTACAGCTCATTCATATTGGTCTGGTCAGCAGTTAGTGACTGAGTAACTCACCATGATGCTCAGGCTAAGACCACACTGTTGAGCACTGCTGGGTTGAAAGGCCAAGGCAGGTGGTCAGCCAGCTTCTTGTGGATGGTTTAACACAATTGTGCAGACTCAACTCACACCAAGAAATAAAGCCCTCATTCAATTTTTCCAGTCACAGGAATGTGAACAGCAGACTCTGCACCTCTCCCTGTCCCCTAGGAGGCCCAAAGTGGACTGGCCTCTTCAGGGAGGCTTCATACAGGAGGCAAGATACAAACTGGGTCTTATACTGAGAGGAGAGAGGCCATTCCTGGCAGGAGGAGTGACCACATAGGCTGTTTGCAGAGAGTAAGACAGGCTCTTATGAGACCTAAAGGAAATATCCATCCTTCTGATATGGTGCGGTCACAGTATGGAGGAAGCTAATGTCTTACTCTTTGGAGTCTGGTGTGCTAAACAATCCATGAGGAAGTTTTCTTGAGCATGGCATGATAGACTCTATTGTAGGAGAGTCCACATGGAATCCCAGGATGGACCAGGGAAGGAAGAGCACCAGGAGGAGTTGCTCTTAGTGTCCTGCCCCATTTTGCTTCCTGGATCCCTCCACCCCTGCTCATGTGCAGGTGCTTTTAGGTTCTCTCTACTCAGGGTGCAAGATTTACCTCCATTCTGTGCCGTCTCTGTTCTCTGCTACTCCCTGAGCCAGAACTTGGAGCCCATCTTTTATTCTTATCTTTCTTTCATATTCCTGACCGCCTTCAACTCCACCTTCAAAACAGAAACTGACCACTTCTCTGCATTTCCAATTATAAGCATCAGCATCTTTGATCTAGGGAGTTGTAACAACCCCTCCCTGGACTCTCTTGCCTGTTTTCCACACTGAAACAACAGTCCTTTTACAATGTAAGACCAACCACTCGCTTTCCTGCTCACCTCTGCTGACTTGCCATTAGAGAATATTGACTGCTAAGCCTTCATGTGCCTGAAAGCCTTACCTCGTGTGACACCCCCAACATTTCTCTAACCCTACATCCCACCTCCTACTGTTCCTTGCGTGCTCCTCTCCATTAGCTATTTTTGGAATCCATCAGTGACTTCCTTTTGCATGAACTTCTTTTTAGCTACGTATCTGGCTCCCTCGCTTCATTCAGTTCTCAGCTCACAATGTCCTTTCCCCACGGAGGCTGACCCTGACCTCCACACCTAAGGTGGCATGGAAAAAGCATGTAAGTTTGTTTGTTGTCCCCACAAAGTCTGGCTGAGCTCTCTGGAGACAGAGGACAAAAGAAAACATCTGCCAGGGGAGGAGTGGGAAGAAGAAGAGCCAAGAGAAGAAGTGGGAAGAAGAAGAGCCAAGAGGCAGTCAGAATCTAGAGGAAGACATAAGGAAGTTTCTTCTGTGAGGGTCAGGGACATCTCTTGGTCAAGAACATCTTGTGTCAGGATCAAAAAGTCACCATGAGAGTGCCACCATCCCAGGATCCACCGTCACCAAGCAAACAAAGATGGTGCTCTGGAAACCCTGCAGATGTACTTGGATTGCAGAAAGTAAGCTGCAGGAGCACTTGCTTTATTTTTTCAACTGCATATACCTTGCGGCTGAGCCAGGATCAAACCAGATGATAAACCTGCAGGGCAGTGGACAAGGAAAACCAAAAGTAGTGGTCCATTCTGTTTTGTTACTTCCATCTTCAATCCAACAGAAGAAGCCCCTTTCCCTAAGGGGCATGGTGTCAGAATTCACACAGCAATGACAAGATATGCTAGGGACTCTTCCAGAGAACCTGGGGACCTTTGTCCTTATTCCTTCTTGATCAAGATCTGAATGATAGGCTCCTGGCTAAAAACTGAGAGTCACAGAGGAAGGGGAAGTGTGAGTCTGTGCCGTGTGGTGGGGGACAGGAGGAAGTTGTCAGACTGGATCCAGACACACCATGACGCAAGCCTGACAGACACCAGCTGTGTGATTCTAGCTTCTCATCCCCAAAATGAAGTTCACAGTAGCACACACCTCCTAGAGCTGTGGCGAGGTGCACAGCATCAAGTACGTTGCAGGGATTCTGTGTACACCCCTTGAATTGCAGTGCAGTCTTTAAAAGCGTGTCCCGTTGACTGTTCATCTCCAACTCTTTTCTGTGGGATTCATCTGCACGATGTTCTTTCCTTCCCAACCTGAAATAAATCATCCTATGGTGGTGATTTTACACTGCCTTGAAACAGTATCTGTTTCAGTCAGGGTTCTCCAAAGAAAAAACAGCCAGTCCAACATGTCTATTATGTGTTATGTGTGCCTGTGTCTGTGGAGAGCGGGGAGGAGTGGAATTGAAAGAAATTGGCTTATGTGACTCTAGGACCGGGCAAGTGACAAGTCTATAGGAGAGGAGTGCAAAATGGACACTTGGGCAGGAGCTGATGCTGAAGACCAGAGACAACATTTCTTCTTTTCTAGTCCAGAGACAATTTCTTCTTTTTTCAGTGAAACTTTTGTGATTTTTCTGCTCCCTTAATGCCTTTCACTGATTGGATGAGGCTTACCCAGTTTCCATAAAGTCAACTGGGTGTGGACATTAACCCCAACTCCTTCTCAGCAACACCTAGGTTTGTGTGTGATTAGACACGTCTTCTAAAGCCTCATGGCGATGAGAAGTAAACCTGCCCATCACAGCTGCCCTCAAAGAAGGAAAGTGCCTACGTCCCAGTGGATAAATGAGAGAGTCTCCAGGAGCAGGTGGTGGAGATGCTACAAGGTTTCCCTACTGCACTAGGATGACAGCCAAAGCGCTTATTGAGGGTTAATGCATGGCCTGGCTCAGCCCCCAAGTCTCCCTCAGACCTCATTGCCAAGAGCTCTCTGACCTCACACCTAACTCCAGCCATGGCCTCCTTGCAGTCCCTTCTTCTGTAACTCTCTTCTCTCCCTACCAACTTAGCTAACTTCCCCCAGCTCCTTCAACCTTTGTGCAAAGATCTCAAGGCTGCCGTTGCCACCACAGCTCCCAAGTCCATCTGCACTTCTTTCTTTCCTTCCAGAACACTTAGCACCTGCTAGACAGTTTATTTAGTTCACTGTTTATTATCTCCCTTCTCTAGAATGTGAACTCCTCAAAAGGAATTTGTCTTTTTTTACTGTTGTTGTATTACAGATGCATAGAACAAGGCCTGGCATAGGTGGTTCAGTGAATAAGCAGGAAGGCTAAAGGAGGATGGTGCTGCTCTGCAGCCCAGAGGGTGGCGTTAGGGCAGCTGAGTGGAGCAATTCCAAGGGCACCATTCATGAGGTCTGTGCAGCCTCCAAATAGATGAACTGATCACCCAAAAAAGAAAAAAAAATGTGGGTTCAAATTCCACTTCTTTCTGCCAAGAGCAGTGAAGGCTCAGTAAAAGGGCAAGTTTTTTGCTTTCTTCTTAGAGCTAAACTAGATTGAAAATTTGAACCCTTTTTATCTTTGTGGAAGAATGTACATTCTAGTTGGGTTTTTAAAATTCTTTTTTATGTTTTTATAGGTATTGTAATTATACATTGTGGTTCACTGTGATATTATTGCATAACAAATTTAATTCCAAAAAAATACTCCCCAAATTATTTCTAAGAAATGAACTTCATATAACCATATTATTATGATTTTTGAAGAGAGAAAGTCAGATGCATATATTGGAAATTTAAGCATCTTTTTATGATTAATCAGTCGGTACATATGACTTCAGAATAAATAGTTTCTTTCCTCAGGAAATGACACCAAATTTTTAAAGTGTAAATGTCCAAAAGAGTCTTCTCACAATATTACCAAGATATTTTATGATGGCAAGATACAAATCAAGACACATTCGCCACATATGGATTTGAACTTCCTTTCCTAGTATCTGCAAATTCAGTGACTTGCAGTCTTCCATATCATTTGTCCTTATCTTCTCCTCTCAGCTGCCTCTCCTAAAACCTACTAATTAGAGGCTGAAATGTGTGCTTCAGAAAGATTTCTATTAACCACAACTAATCAGAGAAGATAAGATGATAAGATTGCAGTCCTAAATTAAATAATATTATATTTTCATCATCCTGTTTCCACAATTCATTTCCTCTTTCCATAACATAAAAATCTTAGCTCTCCTCTCCATAGATTCTTAGAGTATATTTTGACATATTATACACACATGGAGTATAACTTTCCATTCTTGTGGTTGCACATGATGTGGAGTTTCACTAGTGGTGTATTCATATGAACATAGGAAAGTTATGTCTGACTCATTCTATTTTTTTTATTCCCCTTCCCCTCCCTTGCCTTCATTCCCCTTTGTCTAATCCAATGAATTTCTGTTCTCCACTCCCCACTTATTGTGTGTTAGCATCTGCATATCAGAGAGAACATCCAGCTTTTGGTTTGGGGGGATTGGCTTAGTTTATTTAGCATGATATTCTCCAGTTACATCCATTTACTGGCAAAAGGCCATAATTTCTTATGACTGATTAATATTCCATTGTGTATGTGTGTGTATACATATATATGTGTGTTTGTGTGTGTGTGTGTGTGTGTGTGTGTGTGTATACCATTTTCTTTATTCATTCATTTGATGAAGGGCACCTAGATTGGTTTCATAGCTTAGCTGTTGTGACTTTAGTTGCTATAAACATTGATGTAGCTCTGTCACTACAGTATGCTGATTTTAAAACCTTTGGGTATATATACTGAGGAGTGGGATAACTGCATCAAATGGTGGTTCCATTTCAAGTTTACTGAGAAATGTCTATATTCCTTTCCAGAGTGGTTGCACCAATTTGCATTCCCATCAGCAGTGTATGAGTGAACCCTTTCCCCCACATCCTCACCAACATTTATTATTACTTGTATTCTTGATAATTGCCGTTCTGACTGGAGTGAGATAGAATATCAGTGTAGTTTTAATTTGCATTTCTGTAATTGCTAGAGATGTTCAACTTTTTTTCATATATTTGTCATTCGTATTTCTTCTGAGAAGTGTCTGTTCAGTTCCTTTGCCCATTTATTGATTGGGTTATTTGTGGGTTTTTTTGGTGTTAAGTCTTTGAGTTCTTTATGTATCCTGGAGATTAATGCTCTGAGATGTCGATGTCGGTGGCAAAGATTTTCTCCCATTCTGTAGGCACTCTCTTCATGTTCTTGATTGTTTCCTTTGCTATGAAGAAGTTTTTTGGTTTGAATCTATCCCATTTATTCATTCTTGATTTTGCTATTTGTGCTTTAGGAGTCTTGTTGAGGAGGTCAGTTTGTATGCCGACATGATGGAGAGTTGGGCCTAAATTTTCTTCTATTAGGTGCAAGGTCTCTGGAGACCAATAGTTCTAAAAGTGTGATCTGCAGACCAATGGTGTCATTACCACCAGGGAACTTGGAAATGCTCCACAGTGATTCTGTAGTTCATGCCAGAACTATAATTAGAGACCCATTGTGCCATTGAAAAATTGCCCTCAGTAGTCTTCATATATCCCTAGCAGCTAAGAAGATATTGAAAAATACAATATGTGATTGTTTATGGAAATAGTTGTGTAAATTGTTTTATGTAAATAGTTAATTCCAAATAAATAACTTTTCTTCTAAGAAATTTTTTTCTATATGCCTGTTGCCTCACCCATTTTTATAATTCCTAGACTAAATAATATTTAAGACCCTAAAATTATCTGGAAGGCTCTTTTCTGGTCCAGTATTCTTGGAGGAATACTAAACTTACATATCATATCTGTGCATATGGCCCTCTTTTGGAAATTTTGCATAAAGTCCTCAAGGCTTGTTCAATTTAAGAAGCACTTTCTAGAACCATGCCTAATCCCAGAGAAAACCAAATTAACTCTCACCACAAAGTCATATGGAATCACACTCTTGGAAAATGTGAATACTTGTTGAAGCTAAGGAAGAATTGCCTGCCTATGACGCCAGGATTAACCATGGCCGTGAAATTCCTTGGAAAGACCTCATTGGTACTGATAACTATAAAACCCTAGAGTGGCTGGTAATAGAAAGCAGAGAAGGGTTCATGTCTGCCCTTAGTAGAACATGTGGACCCCAGATCACATTTTAATGATGGAAGATAAATTAAAAGTGATCACCAGAACTCATGCTAAGCCTTGATTTTTTTTTTTCCATTTTTTTCTTAAGTGGCATGTGTTAGGTTAGTACCGAAATAACAAACATACCTTCCAAAGGCCCTGGAGAGTGTTAGACATTAACTCAGACAGTTGTGGTCAGAGAGTTCAATGTGCCAAAACTGAGAAAATTATAATTGTCTCATTTGCTACATGTGTTAAATGTGCCTTCCTTGTACTTAGGGTCACTATGCCATTTTCATATTCTTGAACTAAGACCTGGACATATGTTTGTCTCTTCATGAAATTTTTTAAGATCCAAGAAATACTGCTTTCTAAATATCAGTTTGTGTTTATTATATTTGCTATAATAAAATACCTGAGACTAGGTTCTTTGTAAGAAAAGAGATTTATTTAGCTCATGATTTTGGAGGCTGAAATTCCAAAACAGCATGACTAGCAAGGGCCCTATGGTGCATCATCTGGTGGATTATGTCATGATGGGAATAACGTACTAGGAGGAAAGATCATGTGGTGAGACAGAAAGCCAGAGAGATTCTGGGGTTAGGCATGTTGTCTTATAACAACTAACTCAAGGTCCCAGGAGAACTACCTTAATTCTCTCTGAAAGCAACACCTTCAGTGACCTAATGAACTCCCTCCAGACCCCATCCTTTAATGGTCCCATTGCCACACTGGGGACCAAGCTTCTAACACATGAACCTTTGAAAGAAACCACATCCACACCATAGCTGTATGTCTTTTTCTTTCTGATCAGATTACAGTTCATAGTCATCAGCAACATGTTCTGATAATTTTTATTAACCAGGTCCAATAAAAAAAGTCCCAGTTTGTAGCAACTGCCAATTTCTATGGTGTAAATATTTTCATTGTGAACAATTTCAAGCTATCAATATGATGTTACTGCAGGGAAATTTTGGAAAAGATGTACACAGTTGGCATTCTTCAGTTGATACATGCCAGCTCTAGCATGTCATTGGAATATAGAGTTGAAACAGAGGGAAAGCATGGGGGTGGGGGGAAGCAGAGGCAATAAATTCATAACATTGTGGCTAAGAACAAATATCAGTTTTAATATAGGATTACATTTCCTTCTGTATTTATCTTTGTGTTTTTATGTAATCATTAACATTTTGTGCATAGCACTTTGTGTTTTCCTTTTATCTTTGTGAACATCACTTTAATAGGTACAAAATGCATCAAATAGATGTAAGAGTATTTATGTGCTCTAATTGTAGACTTTTAAATAGCATTTCCTAATTTGGCGTTGCTATATGTCATTAGAGATTCTAGAATCAATTTATTTCTATTATGGGTCTTGAAAAAGTATTCCCTGAGGCCATCTAGAAAGTTTATATAAACGCCCCCGCCGACAATATTTAAGAATGCCTCTCCCTGTAACTTCACTACTACCGTTTCCTTTTTAAAGTTTTTGATAATTTGATAAATGAAAAAAGTTTTAACTTTGAACTGCTTTGCAGGTATGATGAACATTTCAATGTTCCTTATCGCTCATTTCTCTTTTCAAGCATTTTCTGTTGATGTCAAGACTTTACATAACCTCTCCCTGTGGTCCCTTTCCATTCCCTGTTTCATCTTGTTTCTCTCAGTCCCCAGTCTCATTCTGCATAGGCCTTACTGCCTGGGGATTGTCCAAGCACACAGCAGGGAGGCACGCTCATCCCCCACTGGCTGCAGGACTTGTTCCCTCACTTCTTTCAAAGCTTTTAACCAATGCCATCTTCAAGAGGCTTTCCCTGGTCCCCTGTCTAAACTCACCATCCCTCATCCTTACTTGCCATCTGCTTTCTCTACATTATGCTTCTTCATAGCATTTGCCCTTGTCTGATGTTGTGTATACTGTATTTGTACATCATCTGCTTCTGCATAAAGAACATACGTTCCTTAAAGGCAGTAAATATTCCTGTCATCTCCCAAAGTATGGGATGCTTAGTGCATATCTGTCAAATGAATAAGTATCTCCCAGCTCTGTATCTAAAGATTCAGTATTGTCTTTTTTAAAAAAAGATAACTTTATTTTTTTTAATTTATTTTTATGTGGTGCTGAGGATTGAACCCAGCATCTCGCATATGCTAGGTGAGCACTCTACCCCTGAGCCACATCCCCAAACCCTCAGTGTTATCTTTATAAAGTCAATTTGAACTTAAAAAAATTACCAAAGATGATAATCATTTGCAATATTGGTAACAAATACTTTATAGATCATTCTTAAGGTTTTTTCCTGTTTTCCTTTTTTGGAGCCAGGGATTGAACCCAGAGGTCACATTCCTAGTCCTTTTATTTTTTATTTAGAGACAGGGTCTTGCTAAGTTGCTTAGGGCCTCACTAAGTTGTTGAGGATGGTCTCAAACTTGCAGTCCTTCTGTCTTAGCCTCCCAAGTCACTGTAATTACAGATGTGTGCCACCACACCTCACAAGTATTATGTTTTTGGACAAGCAGGTTAATATTTTTGTGTTACTAAATCTTCCATTGTAAACTTTTCCATTCAAATTACATTTAAAAAATTTTTACTCATAAAAGTTTTTCCTATACTTCAACATTTTTATGGTTTGTTTTTTCATGTGACTCTTTAATATATGAAGAATTATTTGGGCTGGGGTTATGGCTCAGAGGTACAGTGCTTGCCTTGCATGAGTGAGGCACTGGGTTCAATCCTCAGCACCACACAAAATAAAAAATAAATAAAGATATAAGAAAATAATTAATTTTCTTACATGTGACTAACTTCAAACCATGTTGTTATAATGTAACTTCTAATTGGGTTTTGTTGCTGTTAATGATATCAGTTTTTCTTTTAATCATGCTCCATAATATTTTAAAGTTTAACTTGAGTACTTTCCTTTCCTGTAAAATCTGCAGAAGTCAAATCTCAATGGATATTTCTTCATTATCTCCAGATATTCCATGACAGTATCTCTCTATTTTAAAAGCACTTTTCAATATGGGGTAAACCTACTTGAGTTTGTTTTTGTTATCACTACAAGTTCTGATAAGATACAGGGCAAATAAATGGAAATACAATAGGAAGTTGGGTTCCCAGAAGTGGAAATATTGAGGACTGAAGTCAGCTCTGCTTGCCTCTAGCCACGTCTTTCCTGGAGCACCTGCCAGGTGTTATTAGTATTGGCAAACCAGCCCTTTTATTGACACTGTGTAAAGCTCGTGCCTTCCCCATAGTGGCTGCTTGATAAATATTTGTGGATTGAATTGCATTGAACCTTAGGGCATGAGACTTTGCCAGGCAAGTATTCCAAGGACCAGCTTTCTTTCTCCATCTCTCTTGTTTTCTCCTTCTCTCAGCTTCGGTCCAGCACTGAGCTCCATCCAGACCTGCTCTCAGATTGCCTCACTGTGCAACCCCTGCAGCCAGCCACTTCTCCAAGAGACACTGCTGCTGATGGCACTGTGGGATGCTCCCCTGGGCCTGGGCCTGACCTCTATCCAGGTAAGAACAACCAAGGCAGAACTAACCACAACACCCTTCTCTTTGGGCATTTCACTATGGCTAAAGGGAATGCTCATAGGAGGGAAAATTCTTCTAATATTATCTGTATTGGGCTTTATCAATGGGCTGCAAATTGCTCCCCTCCCCATGTAATTCCTGAGCTGGGTTTGGCAGCAGACTGTTTTTTTCTTACAAAGAAACAAAGCAAAATAATGCATTAGCTCTTTTAGTTCGGGACTTCTGCCAAAAGTTCAGTGCACCCAACACTCCCAGGTGTCTTAAATTTACTAGCTTGATTTAGACTCAAAGGAAATGTTTTCCCTTAAGCAGGTAATAGGCTGCATGTGGACTTCTTAATGAAACAGTGATTGTCATCTTTGCATTTTAAAAGGAAGCCCCTTTTAAAGGTCTAAATAACTGTTCACATCAGTAAACCAACTTATAAGAATATTCACTAATTTAGGTCTGCCAACAACTGGGGGAGTGGAAGGAGAAGGGGATGATACTCCCAGACTACCTTTCTTCTGCTTAGGTTTGAATAATAGGTGACTCTATATGTGGAAAATTGCATGTATATAGTGAAAAATAAGAAAGGATTCATATGCAACAAAGAAGTTGTTTTTCTTTTACTTTCTCAGCCTGTCTTTTTGTGCATCTCTATAATGGTGATGTACTTGTGCAAACATAATTATTCTCTTTACATATGGAAACTTCTTACTGTGTGCTGTGATTATGAAAACAAAGTCTCACCGACACCACATTCCAGACAATGGGAAATTTCTATTTTCTATGAATTACAAAGCCCACTCCCACCCCCATCTGATTCCATAGCCAGGTTTGGCAGCAGTCTGTTCTTTCCTTTTGAAAAGTACTAATAAACCATAAAGAATGAAGAATTTACTGGTGCATTACAGTAGAAAAGAAGAAAGGCGTGCTTGTATAGCTTTTTAAACTTGACAGTTCTCATATGATCCAAATGCAGGGGAGAGGGGCATTGAGCAACCGCTTCAAGAGCATCAGTCACCAAAACCTCCTTGATGATGCTCCAATGTCATGGACCATTAACATGTGCTTTCAATACTTACTCTTGGAGACAATAGAGGCTCTGCTTTTTGAGACCCAGGGAGAAGAGATAAGCTTTGAAGGCCTGACCAAATCTTAAAGGTGTGCATATACTCATATCAAATATGCCATTGCACAGTGTAACCAACAAATACATATTAATATTTTATATTATATACACACATGAAAGAGTATGATTAGCTTTTATTTGTATTTGCCAAATAGTTGATATTTGAACATTTATTTCAGCCCATTAAATTAATAATCAGGTTAAAAACAACCTATAAAGCATTCCTCTACTTCTTCAATCCAAAAATCTACCTTTCTAAAGATCTGCAACCCAACATTTCAGGTCAAAGCTAATCAGAAGTGATTGAAAAAATGGACCAACATCCAATATAAATAGCTACCAGAGATGGGCCATTCTTCTTGCATTTAAGCCTCTTGGAAATGGTTTCGGAAGCCATGATATAAGCATCTGGAAAAACATTAGTGCCTTTGTTGTGTGGAGCATATGGCGTGTGGTTCATTTTCAGAACCATCATATTTGACTCAGTGTATGTTTTTGTATTTCTGGTAGTGTCTTTAAAGTTTTGGAATTACTTGGTCCTCAAAAACAACTTGAGCTCTTGGGTTCGAGACCCTAGCTGTGGCAGATAATTTGCCATGATGGGTGAAGAGGTTGCCACAGTTATCAGTGGAGCATCTTCAGGTTGACTGGTATTTTCTGTGACTTTGAGAATACTTGAAACAGGCAGGTGGCCATCTTACTCAACTTTGTTCCTAGAATTTTACTTCACTAGTAGCTTATAACTAAAAATTTATCCTCTCTGCTTCTTTATTTCTAATTACATCAGGTCCTATTTTACTTTCTTGGCTTCAGACTTTTTTTTTAATTGATTATGTATGCTTTTTTGTTTTGACGAATAGGCAACAAACCCAGAGGCAAAAACAGGTGAAAACAAAATGTACAAAACAAAAATTGTAAGCTTTGAAAGTTCTAGAAATGCACTGGTGAGGAATGCATATGCACACCAGCATATGCAAATCTACATGAAAGATCTAT
Organism: Urocitellus parryii; assembly: GCF_045843805.1. NCBI lineage: Eukaryota > Metazoa > Chordata > Mammalia > Rodentia > Sciuridae > Urocitellus > Urocitellus parryii. The sequence continues at coordinate 147,001,427 of NC_135534.1, read as the reverse complement.
GGGAAAAGCCAAATCAAGAAAAATGACAAAGGTGCAACAGGAAACTGTTCATCAATTAGTTAAATGTAAAATGTAAAGTGTTAAGGCAATTTGACAAAGATTAAGACTTGGCTAAATGGCAAGAGTACTTGGAGTTATTCCCTTTACATTCTATTATACAAAATTAAGACAATATTTGTTTAATGATTGTCTTTAATTAACCTTTAATTGCTAGTAATTTGATTCATCACAAAAAATATTTCAGTGGAAACCTATTTAGTATGGATGAGCATAGTTAAATATGGCATTGAATGCCAGGATCTGTCGTAAGCCACTATGATTGAAGATTCATAGTCTGAAGATGTCCTGTTTTGACATGGATATTTTTAATGGCTAGTAGACCTTGCTTTACAAGGTTCCAGGAAAGGGAAAGTTTGCACAGCATTAGGATGAGCAGGACAAATAGCAGTTCAGATACATAGAAATCACACACATCTCCTGAAGTGTTGGCTTCTCTTATTGAAACAAACTTTTCAGGGTGATAACACAAAGTTTGATTGGAATGGATTGCCTGAAAAGACTTTCATTTCTGTAGAAGAGAATAGTGTCCCAGGTTAAAGGAACCAGATATAACTCAAGGCCACGCCGAGGATGATTTTAAATTGAGGTGTTTACCTTTCCACTATTCTGAAAAATCCCAGGGCTCCCTAGGCCTGCTCCTGAGCTAACCTGAGAGCAGTGTTATGATCTAACAGGAAGGCCGGGGCACTGATGAACAAGCCTCACGGCTGGCTCACTTATATCTTCTGCCCTTTTGTTCAGAAGTTCTGGACCCCAGATAGATAATGCCCCAGGCCAGCCTCTGTAAATTCAGGTGATTTATCTGATGATCTGGGATAGACTCTTTCATAGCCAGTAGATTGTGATATAAATGCTGTTTTGAAGGCCTGGTGGTGTGCACATCTTATGGTGAGCTCCTGTGATTTGCCAATGAAGCAGGTAAATATAACTTTGGTAAGTGTACAACATCAGGCAGAGTTTGGACCAGTGCTGAGTCTTATACTAATAAGTCCACTCACCAACAAAGAATACTGTATGGAAGATCATCTGCCCCATGAGTGATCATAAAATTATGCCTTCCTACAAACCAATGCTGCCCTATGGACTCAGTAAAACATGACCTTGGTATATGATGTGAGCCCTGAGGACTTCATAGAGACACTGTGGTTGAGATGCTTCAGTCCCACAGAAACTGCCTGGCAAGTAAGGAGCTAATCAGCTGAAACGAGAAATCTACAAGAACGAAGGAATTTTATTGGTACCCCTTTTTTTGGGTTCTAAATAATGCTTATGTTTAGATTTTACAAGTCCTGTTGAATACCCCAAAATTTGAATGTAACTTTATGTTTCTCAGGAAAATAAATAGGGGTTTTGCTCAGATCTCATGTGGAAATATGGAAGGAAAATAAAGACTTCCTTTTAGAGCAGGAATTTTTGAAGTCATTCCCTTCCTTCCTCCCTTGTTACTGTGAATAAGGGCTCTTCTCTTACAATAGCATCAGTTTTTGTAATAAATAGCACTGTGTTAAATTTACATAGGATTAAACATACTTTATGAAACAGTGTTTCACTTTAATATAATTTTGTTGCATGTGTTTAATACATTTTCGACATTCTTCAATTACTGTTTTTGGATAGCTTGCAAAGTTGTGTTAGAAACAATTTTCCATAAAACTGCCTCATATAGTCTGTTCTCTAAAAGTGGTTGTTAATTTGGGGACTTTATTAGAGGTTTCTAAATCGACATCCACATTTCCCAGTAGGTTAACCTTTATAGGAGAGTTGTGAAGATAAAACAACATGATCTGCATAAAAGTCTTTAAAAGGACAGAGCACTATAAAAATGCATAGTTATTACTTGCATTATCTTAAAAAATGTTTCTATGCTTAGAATTCACAAAGGTGAAAAAGCAACAGAACCACTTTGGAACTGGCAGTGGACAGAAGGAAGTGGAGACTCACAATACAAAGGGATAGTGTCTCTTCAGATGATGCCTTGAGCAGCTGTCACAGTCTTTCATTGTTTTGGAGCATCTCTTGCATCTGTAGTTTACCCACTAAGTTGGGTTGGAGAAACAGTGAGGGATGGAGCAAGCCTCATATTTCCTGTCACAGGCACTGAGAACTTTAACCTATAGATTTAGCCTTCCATAGTCCTCAGCCAATCCTTCAACAGGCACCAAATCACTTAGAAGACTTGGGAGAATGCAGTTTTCTGGACCTCACTCCCAGAGTTTCTGATTGTACAAATCTGCATCTCAAGTATTTGCATTTTTGCCAGATGTTTCTAACAAGTTCCCAGGTGACACTGTGTGCTGCTAGTCTAGAGGCCACACTTTGAAACCATTGCTCTGGATTATAAAATATGGAAATGTGACTTCTAGCAAAAACAATCTGAATTTTGGTTGGGGGTAGTTAGAATAAGAATTACTCTGCAGTATATTTTTCTGTTGCTCACTACAGAAGCCTATAGATGGATATTATGCTTTACATCTTGTGCCAATGTTTAAAATGGTGTTGCTCATACATTAAGAGTGAGATCCTAAAACCACTCAACTAAAGAAAATTCGAATGTCAATTACCAGCCAGCACAGGGCACATTTGCATGTATGAAGCTAATATTAATGCTTTTATATGTTTGCAAGCTGTTTAATTTGGTGTTTTCCATAACTACTTATCTCCTTGTATTCATGTTATTTTTTCATGCAAGATTAAGCTGAATAACTCAGTTTCAAAATATGCAAAAGTTTTTGCTGCAAAAATATTTTTATGGGTGAGCAAAAACAATTGCATACTTCATTTAAGAAGAGCGGAAAGTAGCAAGGCTGGGCAATTGCAGTTTTATTCCCATTGGGAAAAGTACTGGTTATCTTTAAACTATTATTTCTTCTTTTTTTCACTTAATATTATTTTGCCAGCACTTAAATGGGACACGAGAAGGGAAGATTGGATCTACTCTAAGTATACCCCAACCAGGTCTGAAGAACAGATGGATGGCAAGACAGAGAATTCAGGATAGAATTTCTGAAATTAGAAGTTAAAGCCCTATGTGGTTAGAAAATTAAGAGCAAAACTACTGGGTCCAAAGTTCTAACTTCCTGTTTTAACTGAATTTACATTTCAAGAAAAGAAATAAAGCAATAGTTTTATCACTTTCATATGAAAAATAAGGGGGAAAAGTAACTGGATATTTCTAGTGTTTGTAGCCACAGAGAAAGTTCATGTTTCAAGTTCAAAGTATTTGCATGGGTGCTAAAAAGAAATGTTAAGAATAACACAGTTTGAAACACACATTTACAAGGGCATTATTGAATTGACAGATATTACTTATACTTTATAGTACTAAGAGTGTATTACAGGCACTGAATAGAGAGAGCATTGTGGGATTCGCTCATTCCACATTAATGAATCAACAGCACTGTGTCAGACTGGCTTCTGTGGAATCTTCCTTACTGTTGTCAGAGACTGATCTGCTTGCTCAGGTGTTTGGGCCATGAATCGGTCCATCTACACTACCTTGACAGCTCACATTGATCATCAGAAGTTGCAGCCTCCTGGAAGTCTTGTTTGTCCTCCCAGGCTGCTCTTACCTCACTTTCAGGTCTGTGGTTTGTAGCTGGGATCTGGGCTTGCTCTTTGGGCTCTAGTCCTGTTCTGTGTTCGTGAGCTTATCTGCCTATGTCTGACTTCAGCTCTGACTATCCATCAGCTTTGGATTTCAGAGGTGAGTCTTACCCTAGAATTTCTATTAACACCTCATTATACCCTGAGAAGTCAAAGGTTTATAAGCGTCACTGCAACCCTTTTGCTGGGGATGGAAAGTCCTTGTTTGCACCTTCTAGGAGTCAATAGCTGCGGAAAGTGAGCTACTTGCTCTTCAAGGGAGAGAGGAATAAGTTCTCATTGGCCATGTGTCGGCTTTGCTTCCCAGGCTGGTTCATAGGGAATTTCTGAGAAATGAGTGTACTGTATGTAAAAAACAACTGAGTAATGTCTTCAGAGTATTTTGTAATAAGAAAGAAATTATCTAGGATCTGATCCTTCAGTCTGGAGCACTCTCACCATTTTGGGTTATATCTATACACAACCTGAGAGTGAGTACTCTTCTGTGTCTCCTAAGTCATATTTAGCTCATTAATGACCATGTTTTGTGTAGCCCCTCTAATCATCTGTGTGACCAATATATGCTCAAACATGCCACTTACAAGAGAAAATGACTCCTAACTTGAATTTCTTTTTTACTGAGATCAATACTGTATTACAGTACATAAAGAGTTCTTAGAATATGATAATGTTGAGCATCTATCAGTTATAATACTTTTATCCAAATACTAGAAGAATTCATGTTATAGTTCTGTTAAACACATTAGGGAATGGGTGCCAGAAATCACCCACCTCCTTGCTTGATTGATTTTAGAAATGAGAGAAAAGAAAAAGAAAAGAAAGCCTAAAGAAACTGAGAATGTCATCAGCTTCATTCAGTAGTTACCATCAGTGGCTAGTAGATTTGGGGTATTCAAAAAGAGTGTTACTCCCACTTTGTTTGTCTTTGCTCTTTGGAGATGATGTGCTCTGGCAGAAAAATATGGAACTAAATCTAAAGTCCAATGCTGGCTCTCCCCTCCCTGGGTGTTTAGTTTGGGTATGTTACTTTTCTATAAAATGGTGGTAAGAATTCTGATCTCATAGAGCTGTTGTGAGAATTAAATAAGATAGCATAAAATGATTCAGTACACTCCATAGCAACCGTCAGATACTCAACTGATATTCCTTTCTTTTTTTTTCTTCCTCTTTGTTTAAAGAGAATTAGTTGTGAACCAAGTTGCTGTGTATGACAATAAATAGAAACCTTTTTACCCATTTCTTTCATCCTGAAGGATTCAGAGATCAATATCCTGATATAAAGACTTCCTTCCAAGAAGAAGTCAAGATGAGGACTTGGACCTTGCACATTCTAAGACCTATTTTCAGGTCCATAAAATTAGACATTTTTCTGTTGCCATTGAAAGTAGAAATAATACTTAGACTGGTTATAGAGAGAGTCCCAGTGTGCTTATTTGAAAAATGAACTTAATGAAACTGTGAATTTGTGAAAGTGAGGCAGATAGAAGAAGGAAGAAATTTGATTGACAGCCCCAACCAGAACAATCCTATGCAGTCACTGTTTTGGCATTGCTGGGGTATAGCCTGATGTCATTTTGTAAATAGACTCTTCCAGACTATGTCATTTATCTCAAAATATACTCCAAGGAGTTCAGAAAACTATTCTTGACTATTTGCTTTCCTCAAATTTAATTCTCATATTTCAAAAACAGTTCTTTCTCATGGATCTTAGTAGTTAACATATAACGGGTAATTTATTAACAGTAGGGATCAGCAAACTACAGCCCATAGACCATGTCTGACCTTCCTTCTATTTTTGCATGGCCTAACAACTAAAGATGGTTTTAAGATTTTTAAATATAAAAACAAACAAACCTATTAGCCTGATACAAGAACAGTTGCTTAAAGAATTGTGGACATTGCCTCTTGCCTGCAAAGCCTAAAATACTTATTATCTGACTCTTTCCAGAAAAGGTTTGTTAACCCCCCCACCCCCTTCAAACTTACATCTGGCACATTTATCAAAGACTAAGTTAAAACAAGGAAGCCAGAAAGTGAAGTAACTCAAATAAATTAATTAAAAAAGAGACTACATTGTGAGACAAATTAGGATCCTGTAATACATACTGGTTTTGTTGATCTCTGTAATATTTTGGATTTAGCAGACCCTTAGTTGTCTTCTGGCTGATGGGTTTTTAAAGAATTTTGTAAGGTCTGGCAATTAAAACAGATGACAGCAGAACTGTTAACCTTGAAGGGATCCAGACCACTTGTACTGCCTACCACTCCTACTCCTCCCTGGGGTGTTCTATGGAACGTCCAAATGAGAGGTTCTCAAACAACCAAAGCTTTCAAATTGCAAAAGACACAAGCAACTCAGGCTGCTGTGGGGTGGGGCAGGGGGTGGGTTTTGTCCTGGATGAGGCTGCCAGAGGAAGGGGCTGCCAGAGAACAGGGGTCTCAGTTCTAATTATGATGAGCCAAGGCTCCTCAACAGAAAGTATTTCAAGAACTATATTTTTAAGAATTGAAGCCTCTTGTAGAAATGTAAATTAACAACTAGGAGTAAAAAAAGGTTGAAATATCAAACTTTAAGGACCCACCTGGCCATATTCTCATATTCTCAAGGGAAGAGGTTTGCTTCTTCAAAATCTATTCTCTACCTGCAGTGAAGATGTTTGCAACAGATATAAAGTGAAGGCTGAACTCACTATACATAGATGGAGCAGAACTTTAAATAAAAATTCCTTGAAAAAGACTACATATGGGCATAAATCCATGATAACATCTGAGTTATCAGTGTCCTGAGAGTAAAATAGTTTGCTAGAAGGTAACACTAAGCACCTGAAGGCAAAGTGGAAGAGTATAGGCAAGTTAAAAAAAAGAATGGGCCTTGTCTAGAGTCACAAAACCAACTACCCGTGCAATTTTGCCCCAAGCTAGTAAAAATGGCAAACTTTTGGTCTTCACCATACCCCAGTCCTCTAAAAGGGCTGTTGTTACATCATTTGACAGACCTGGAAAAGAAGGAGATTCCCTGTGTGAGTTTGGAATTGGTAGGTCAACCCTGGATTTGGCTGGAAGAATATTGTATTAAATACTGGGTTAGCTGTCTATATGCTAAATATCTTTCTAAAAAACCTTGCTCTGAAGTGGTTTCAGAAGTCATGTGAAAGTCCATCTTTTATGGTCAACATGGCACAGGTAGGAGATACCTAAGGAATGAATAGTAAGTAGTTAGGGAGCCAAATGTGTTTTACTGAAACTTTAGGGTTTTTTTTGTTCATTTGTTTGTTTGTTTGTTTTTTAATGGCCAAGTTAGACTTGACTTCCAAACAAATGAATGAGGAGCATTTTTAAAGACCTCCAGGAGTAGTTACCCATGCTACTCCATCTTCTTTCATTTTGTTTTCCCACTCTGCCCCAAATGGGGTTAACATAACACATAAGCCAGGAACAAATGATGATTTCCTATAGGGCAGTCTGAGTGGTTTGCTTGTTCAAGTTATTTTACTGACTTTCGGTGTAACAAACTATCTGAGGGTGAATGTGTAGGAACGTTGAGAGGTAGAAGGAAAAAAGGTAAAGTATGAGATTTGAGGTTGGATATGTCATGCATTGTCTGGAAAGATCCAAGAAGACTGCATGAAGTGTTGGTCCCACAGAAATTGAGAGAGCTGCCAGAATGATGCCCCTCTACTTGGAACAAAATGTCTTTGTTCTAAAATACTGATGTTTCAGGAGCTTTTCTGAACCTGAAGTTAATTACACCTGGTATTTCAGGATGTTTGATGGTAACCTTTGGCATTTATATGGATGACATCAACCATTATCTTCTAGTTGTATCATCGTGTATTCCAGAAAGGCATGTAAGCGTGCATCCTCTTCCAAACACTAATAACTTCTTCCCTGGCTATAAATCCAGCTGCATGATGTGGAAATGTAATTGGGAAGCCTACACAGAAGTTTGGAGCTCATGGGGGAATATCTATTTGTAAGAGAGCCTGAATATTCATGTAACTGTCCAGACATCAATAAATTCTCATTTTACCTTATTTATTTCTGTTCCCCAGTGAACAGCAGCACTCATAAGCTCAAAGTTAATAAGCATGTTCTTCAGAGCTGTGCCCTCACTTACCTTAATGCAATATCTCGCTAACACATTTGTTTATCCGTTGCCAGGTAGCTCTCCCATCAGGTGACATGAGAGTGTTTTCTTTGTCTTAGTGCATGGGAGACAGTTGCCATTGTTTGCCATCAATTAGCTTAGGGTAGCATGTCAAGGATGTACGGGTGGTGTCATTTTAGTCTGACAGCCACAGGATCTGGTTGAGAAGGGATTGTTTCATTATCCTCTTATCAGGGCTGCTGGATAATGACACTCCACACTGCAAAGAGGGGAGGGAAAAAAAAAAGACAGGCAGAAAGAATAGATTTTTAGCAATTGGCAATATTAAAATTATTCATGCCGCAAGGAGAAGAGAAAGATTAGAGGGATGAATGTGGAAACCCTTAAGAAGGTACTTCTTCCTGATACAGGTGGAGGATGGAGTGACACCCTTTCTGATGGAGAGGCAGGCAAAGAGGAAATGCCCAGACCTCAGCAGGAAAGAAAAAGGAAATCTCCTCCTCATCAGCCACAAGGCAAGGATTAGTGGAGGAATCTCTCCCATTCTCCAATTAACTTCAGTGTCAAATGCAGGCTTCTAAATGACCCTGACCAGGCATTCTCCTTACTAGAAAACTCTTTCCAGTTTGGGCATTTACGTTGGGGAGCATTTTTCATTGAATGAAAGTGCAATTATATTGCTCCAAAATGAAATTCACAAAACACACAGAAAGTACCCGAATCCAAAATTTCACTCTCGGGGGGCCTATTACCAGTTACCCCCAATATTGGCCATTTTCTTAAGAATGCCTAATGAAAAGTCTTTCTTTGAATTCTGAAAATTAACGGAGACTGGATCTTTGTGCACTTGGAGAAACAAACAAAAAGAAATGCTGAAAATGTAAAAATACTTCAAGATAAACTAAGCTTCAAGAGGGACAATTGTGTTGACATTTTAGTAACAGCCCATTTTCGCTCCTTAACGAAGTGCAGTCATGCATGAAAATGACTTGTTATCTTTTAAACTGAAACGCATTATGGGTTGTAATTCAAAGGTGTGCATTACTCCTTCAAAATAAAGTACAACATTTTAACCCTATGAGGATTCTTTTTGCAGGACCCAAACACTTTTTAGCAACATATAAAAAAAATTGAACAATAAAAAACTGATTGAGGAAAAGGTGTGAAATGCTTCTGCATTTTAAAAGGACTCTAGTCTGTAGTTTATATGCATTCTTCCATCTGTAATTTAGACAGGAAATCATACTTCATTGGAGATTTACCATTTGAGAGCAACATATGCCTTTGTCTTTCTCTCATCTTATTAAAATGGTAATAATTGTAATAACATAGACAAATAATAGCAACAGTGATTTATGAGCATTTAGCTATAGTTCAGGCACTGTGCTTGTGGGATTTTTTTGTGCATTATATAATTCTCGCAATTCTATGTATTAGGTTATGCTTATTTAAGAGGAAGAGATTGGGACTGGTTAAATGACTTGCCCAGAACTCTTTTGTGAGTAATCACTAAGGCCAAGCAGCCAACACAGTTCTATCTGACTCACGTCGTGCTTGCTTTGTTCCATTTGTTATCACCCTGACACTGTCTCTCTCAAGCACCCAATTTCTGATGAAGCCAAAGGAACCAAAATTTCCATTGAGGCTTGACTGTTTCCTGAACTCTTCCCACGTCCAAATTTCTCCTCTGGGGAGAAAGAGAAACGAGATTGAGTTCACTGTTCACATGGGTCCTCTAATTCTTTTTAATGTCTCTGGGAAAGCTGATTTACCATGGTTTCATTGATTAGTTTACCCCTCTGTGCCTTCACCCTGGAAATACTGCCCAAGAAATGAATGGTCAGCCCATACCTCCTCTCATGTACCAGTCACCAAACGATTAATGTCATTTCTCATGATCCCAACATTACTCTGACACTCATTATAGTGTATTCACCATCTGCGGGTAAGACTGGTTCCTTTTTCCTGTGAGAATAAGCCAGAGCAATACCATGGCTCTTCAGGAACCCTAAGCGACTCCAAATGCAGATTTGTAAAGCAGCTCAGTAGCTTCAGATCAGCCATGAATCTTTTCTTGGTGCAGTATTGACAGTAGCCTTTCAGCCCAGGACATGGTGTTTACTGTGGTAAAGGGTGCATATAGCTGATTGCTCATGAATAACCCCTCCAGGCCTTCCTTCTGTTCCCACCAGAGGATCAATATGCCTCTGACAAGCATCTGAAATCTTTATTTGGGGAAAAAGCACATTTCCTACCAGCTGTTTGTTTTCCAAACCAAATAATTCAATTAATTTCTAGCCTGAATTAAACTTCAGAGCCAGAAATCTTCTCTTGTCAGTGCTGAGGTGCTTTTAGAATGGGCAGAAACAGAAATGGGAATATACTTTTTTCACTCTTGCTGACAGTATGACGGTTAAGGCTGTTCATGTGCCTCTTAACTGCCAGCAGCCTTTGCAAAACAGAGTGCTCAGAGGTCCTGGTACATGACACTCTCATTCTTTATCTTGAACCCATCTTGCCATTGAGAAGCAATAAGGGTGGTGTTCAGGGGTATGTGATCTGATATATATCATCCTGATTCAGATTCCAGCTTTAATATTTACCCATCAAGAGGCCTAGGCCAGGTAACCCACTCAGAAATCAGATTAGGCCTCAAGTTTATCACTGGTAAACTGGGAACATGTTTATAAAATACTTGAAATAAGTACTCATTAAATCTTAACTACAAATTCCCTGGTGTGGGGCAGCAAGCAGATGAAATGCAGCTGAGATAGGAACTGGCTACCTGCTACTCACAGTGTGGTCTCCGGATCACTTGGAGGGTTTGTTAGGAATTTAGAAACTCAACATCCCTTGTCCCCAAGACTCAGCAAAGCAGAATCTACATCTTGCTCTGATGATTTCTTTGATTTGATGATTCAAACTTGAGAAGCAAAAAAAAAAAAAAAAACTTGAGAAGCAGAGCTCTAACTTCCCATTCAGTTTTGAATAGGAATGTGTATTGCATATACTTCAGCCTGACAGGGAGGTCTTCATCCCTGCCCACCAAAATGATGAAAACACATTTACCAAGAGATGTCTATGGTTGACTTCCCCAGCTCTGGGGATGGGCCTGAAAAAAGGAAAAAAAGCAGTCTTTATTTGGGGATGCTATTAACACACCTTGCCTCCCAGTGAGTGCATCACAGTTGATGTAGCCCCAAGGCTTCATTGTCCACACCCATTAGAAATATAGATTAATAGTTTTCATTTGGCCAGAGAGAGCTGCCTATTAACCCTAATTAACCTGGGCTAGTTAAAGGCACCAGCCTAGAATGCCTTAGTCCCGATGGCCCATGAGATGGAATCTAAGAGCCACATAGATCAACAGATGCTGCTCTGTAGAAATTATAAAGCCCACTGAGGCACCTCCACCTACCTCTGGGGGAGAGGGGTAGGTAACTGCTGTAAGCCAGGCCCCAAAGAGAAAGAAGGCAAAGCAGCAGGGTGGCGAGCTGCTGGGCTTCTCTTACAAGCCAGGCTCACGTATTCATCGCAAGACCAGGTTTTTATTTCCTTGGGGAGTTCACCATCTCTTAATCACAAAAGCAATAAGGATTTCCAATATGTTCCTGTGCCGTGCCTAATCAGTTGTTCCAGCTGCCAGTCATCAGCCATGTCTGGAAGTTCACTTAAAAGCCCTCTTCCAGCTTTGAACACAGCACTGACCCCCAAGGTGACACAGACAATGAAGGCCGCCCTGTGGGCCACCTGTGTGTGCTGCTTGATTTGATCACAACAGTTTTGTTAATATTGTCCTGTATTCTGGAGGGATCCGTTCTCTCCCTTACGCTTTGATCGATAGGCCACATTGTATGCCCCCTTGGTTGAGTTGGGAAATCATTTTGAGTGTGCATGGAAGGAAATTTTTCCTTTTGTGAATGACCTCACAATTTCATTCTAACATGGAGATTTTTCTTCCTAAGGTTAGAAATCATTTGGCAAAGTTTGAGTATTTGTCAGTAAGCATGTTTTGTAGTGGGTAAGTCTGTGAGAAGTCAGCAGGTATTCAGGCTCAAAGCATTAAGAGATTAGCACCTGCCTCACCTGCCTAGTACCAAGGAAGTGCTGGAATATTGTGTTTTAATGAACAAATGCATAAATAAATTTGAAAAATTCTTGGGCTATGGTAATTAAGATTGCTTCTGGATGTGCAGTGTGATAAAATCAGATATTCCTAGAAGTTGTGTAAACTGAAAAGACATTTTCTGTGCCATAATGACAATTTCTGAGAAATACAGGTCTTTGGTAGAGGCTTGGGACAATCCTATTGAAGCCATAGCTATCTGACTCCAGAGAGTTGTTCATTTTATTAGAAGGGTATGTGAGATGGGAATTGGATGACTATTAGAAAGTGTCTCAATATTTTCTCCAAATTTCTTGTCATTATTTAGGTCACAGGTGTGATCTACAACCAGCAATCCTGTCCTGAATTCTGTATGCCAAGTGATCTGTATAGGCATTGAATTATAAGCTTTTACTACTAGGTTGTTTCTCACCAGAAACAAGATTTTCCTATACTTCTCGTACCATTTAATATGAAAAGAAGCAGGTCATGTGCTTTGTTTTAGCATCAGGGTGATTTTTTATTAAATCCTCCATAAGAAGTTGTTCAGCATACTTTCCAAACTCAGAAACTTTACATTGAACTCTGAAGCCTTATGTTTCTTATTCTTATGAGGTCCCTATCAGAAGAACACTTCCTATTTCAGTGTCATGAATCTGCTCTAGCAGTAAAGGGCCTGGGCACATGTGGACCTCAGCACAGTTGGAAGACAGGTTCTTGAGCCTTTAGCCCTGTACCAGACCCCTTCTATATATTGCCTCACACCCTCTCCACCACTTACCTCTCCTGGCCATTGCTGCGGCAGCCAGCTAAACAGGCATAGCTTGAGGGTCCCTCGCATCAACTGCACTACATGCCCCTGTTTTCTGCCCCAAGTTTTCTCCAGTGCTCCACTCTGGGACATATGCATACCTGGAAGTATGGAAATTAACACTTCCCTGGGGCAACCCTTGACCAATGGGGATAGGAGTTGGTAGATAAAAGTTCCTTTCTGTCCATGTCCTACACACTGAGCCCCACAATGGAGTCCATTGGCATTTAGAGTGGGTTTGTCTTTGTTCATTCAACAAACACAACGTTGTTGGAGATACCAGGCACCAAGGATGTCTTGTTCCCTAGTATACCCCAAGACCTAGCTCCTTGTCTGCTACGTGGGAGGTACTCCTTAAGTGTTTGCAGAATAATTGTCTGCTCAGAGCATAATGAGGTAGAGGACATTATGAGCAAAAGCACAGTAGTATAAATTGCCATGAATTGTTTGGGATGTAGTCAGATGTCTTGTTTGGCCAAAGCTTAGGGGGTATTGTGGAGCCATAAATAAAATAGTGTATTAAAGTGCTTTGAAGTTCAATGCTCTATACTATTAAGTCTTGGTATTTTTGTAGAATTGATGTAAATAAGCTTTTTTTCCCCTGGCTGGGTTGCAACCTCCTCAATGAAAGAGATTCACAAATGTAGAGTGGCTAATGTGTAGTAGACACTTAATAAATATTGAATTAAAAATAATGGTGGATGATGGATGGATGGATGGATGGATAATGAATGGTTGGTCCTGACTATTAAATAAGATGAAGAACAGACCTTCAACTAATTCTGACTTTGAGTGAGTGACAGGCTATGAACAATACTAAAATTTCCAGCCTACTTCATTGTGCTAATACCAAATGTAGCAAAGTGGTTAATAGAGACCACTGGGAAATACCACATTTTCTGTGGTACCACAGAGTAGAGCATAGAGTACGCACCACAAGTTCCCTGTTGCCCACTGGGTTGTAAACAGCAAGGGCAATGCTTCCCTTGTGATAAACACAAAGACATACTACAGAAATACCTCCAGAGGAAAAATAAGTGATGGGTATATTCAGCAACTACAACAACAACAAGCTAACATTTGTACACTAAATTGGGGCAGGGGGAGTTAGTCGCATTTTCCTAGTGTCTCTGTGACCTCTTATTATTCCATTAGTTTCTGGAATAGTATATAAAACACCAAGCTCCATGCTGACAAACACCAATGTTGAAACTATTGCCACAGTTGATCCAAATAGCCTTTTCCCCTGAGTAAAATTATTATTTGGAATACAAGCAGAATTGTGGTTCCCTGAGCTAGCAGAGCATAAATGAGGGTAGTGATTCATAAGGTGACTCTAGTGAGTTTGCAAATGTGCAACTTTTATAGAGGCTGACGCACACAACAGAGGCTTTGCCTTGCCTTTTGAGCTGGTAAGCACTTTCTGGCCTCACTACCTCTTCAGGATGCTGAGGGCTCTGGAGGATGCAGACTTCTGAGGACAAGCCTTAACCTGACAGAATGCTGATTTACCAGAAATAAACCCTTCAAATCAGATCACACCCCTGTCAGTAGCTTTTTGAGCGGGAAGATGGTAATTCTGCCTCTTCACATGTTCCTTTAAGTACTTGAACTCTTGTTCCATTGGATTAGGATTTGGGGGCTGGGTCATCCGGGGTCTTAATTCTATCCTGGAAAGGTTGGAGGAAAGAGGTACTGGTCTAAAAATACTACTCCCTGAACTTTTAAACTTTCAACTCTTTTTGATAATGTGTCTTCTCTTTCTTAATCCCAAACCTGATTTCTTTTATTTTAAAAAAAATCCATTTATTCTTTGATATCAGCAGTCTAAGTTCCAAAAGAGCAGATATGGGTATAGAGCTGAGCATGGATAGCGTTGTACAGAGAAGGAAGTTCAGAGAGTCCATGTAATGATGCCAGTGTGATTGCGCATAATGAGGTGTCTGCAGAGTGGGTCCCAGACACTGAGATCCTCTCTGATAGACTCTGAAAGTGACAAGCCCCAAGTTCTTCTGCGACATAGTACCAATTAGCTGATCTAAATGGGCACATATTCAAGTTTGAGGTCACATACAGTTCTCAAAGGTGAGACTGCCCCTACAAATGGAGCTCTAAACTCATAATCTGTATCACAATAGGCAACAGTGGGGGAAGACCCCCCCACATGCTGTGATTGAGACCCCCATTTTCCTATTTTGTGGTCTTGGGAGAGCACTTCTTTTTGATTTTGATGAAGACCAAGTTTATTCATCACACTATCCAGGAAATGTGTGGGGTCAGTTAGACTCTAAAGTTAAAAAGTGAAAAGGATATAGGATCTTGCGCTGATGCTGGGATCAGCAGAGCTCCATTCTCATTACATTGATTGAGCATTGGCAGAGCCACCCAACTGACTCCCTGTGGCTCCCTGCAGCGGAGGGTGGGGGGGGTGGGGGGTGTTACTGACAGTCTTATGTCATTCCCGGTCAGCTGACCAAATATTCTGTTACCTGACTTTCATCCTCTGTGACTAAAAAGCATGCACACAGAAACCTTTGAATAGATGCAAACAGTACAAGATTGATTAATTATACAGTGGCCAGACAGGGAACTGGCAGGGCAGGGCAGCTCTTAGGAGACAGACCGTGAACACCAGCCTTGAGCGAGTGAATGTGAGCTCCTGAGATGGCGGTTAGGCATATTAGCCAAGGAACCTGTTCCACCACAAACACAAAAGCTGTGTATATCCAAGAAGGGGAGAACCATTCCCTGAAAGCCACCCAGAGAAAAACAAACAAGCCCCTAAAATATGCTTCCTGTCAGCCTTCAATATTTAAAAAATGTGTGCTTCCTTTGGGGTGAGTCTCATGCTTCTTTTCCCTTGATTTCAGCTCCCATTTTCTCCAGCAATCATTCAAGCCGAAGTGGAACAGCTGCTGGGGCCGGGCCACCCCCACATCCTGTCAGTCACCCTTCTCCAGGACATAATGTACAGGGGAGCCCCCACAACCCCTCCTCCCAGTTACCTCCACTCACAGCTGTGGACGCAGGAGCTGAGAGGTAAGGCCATCTGTCTCTCTCTCGTAATAGGTGTCGTCGCCAAACTTTTCTCCACGGAGAAGAGCTTTGACAGTTGCTGAATTTTATTAATAATCCGTTGGTGGGTTGAGTTACCCAAAGGTGACATTTTAAAAGTAGCATACACAAAGCACAGAGACCAAATATCTCATTATCTGTTATATTTTTTCCATTAGAAAACAGTATTGGCAAAAGCTGCTAAAGTGTCAGGTGCTGGAAAGCTGCATCAGGATGTCCCTGTCTTTTCCACTTTTCCATAGTTTATTTTAAGGACTCAATTTTAAGGTAATATATGCATAGGCTGAGATGTTTTCCAGATGTAAGATAGTAGTGTAAGCGTGTGTGTTAGCATTTAATTACTTTGGTAAAATACCTGAGATAATGAACCTATAAGGAGGAAAGGTTTGTTTGGGCTCCTGGGTTCAGAGGTTTGAGTTCATGGTTACATGGCCATGTTTCTTTGGTCTGTGGCAGCACATTTCATCATAGTGGAAGAACATGGCGGAGGAGGCCTGTTCCCCTCATTGCAACCAAGACCAAAGAGAGATGGGAAGGGATGGACGTCTCAATATCCCCTGCAAGGGCATGCCCCCTGTAACCTAACTTCCTTCCACTAGGCCCCACCTTTTAAAGGTTCCATTACCTCCCAGTAGTGCCACAGGCTGGTGGCCTATTCTTCAACACATGCCCAATGGGGAACATTCAAGATCCAAAGTGCAGGAGCTTAGGAGCAGAGCATAAAAAGCCATAGACCAGAAGGGAGCTGGCTGTTCACTGGAAACTTTACATTGATGTAACTCGAATAAAGTTTTCTGGGGGAGAATCTATAAACAATTCTTACCTTCATGATATTCTTACTTCTGAATTATCTACTGGCTCCAGAGATTTTGATGAACCCTTCTCATATTTCTGCTCCTGTGTGCTTTTGAATATCACAAACCAAAAGAAGAATCTGCATAGTAAGTAAAGTGATCTAGGCATTGAGGGAAAGCCAAGGCTCTTCCAGATGAATAAATGCAAAATAGCATCCCTGACAATAAGAAGAACATGTACAAGATGTGAGGTAGGAGAGGAGGCACAGCAGGGAGGTCTCAGATAGTGGGCCTCCAGGGTGCACATGGCTGATGGAGGCACATCATGATAATGGTGGACCGGCTCTTGTGGGACCATATTTTGAATGCTATGATAAGGAATTTCCCCTCTTATCCTACTGTAAGCAAAGACCCATTATGGGATTTTTATTGAAAAGAAACACAATCATATTGACATCATGGGGACAAGATAATGGAGTAATTGAAGTTGGAATAGAGGGAAAAGGCTGAGGCTGCTACTGGAAACCATGAGAGCAATATGATAACTTTTAGTAAGGCAAAGAAATAAGGATTTGCTATAGGAAGAAAAACTGCTCATTATTTCACACACACACACACACACACACACACTAGAGGAGGGACCAAAATTAATGTCTGAGTTTTACCCCTAGAAACCAAGATGGAAAACTGTACCATTAATACAATATGCAGTAATATGGGGGGAAAGAGGCTGTTGGATGGAGGGAAGGTGGAGATGATGAATTGACTTTAGAGGGGTTTGAGTTTTAAAATTTTTAGTTTTAGGGGATTGTGAAAGATACATGTACATTTGTCCAATGGACAGTTAGAAATATGAATCCAAAGATCAGACTTATTTTAACAGTTCTGTGGGTGTGGACAATGCTGTAGCTTCCTCTCAGGCTCAGTAAGAAAAGCTCAAGTGATTATCATCTATTAAGTTCACAGACACTGTTCGGAGACACACCTTTCCAGTTATCTGGTATATTCCTGTAAGTTGAGATGAGCTTATTTCTTCTAACATTTTATATAGTTTCCAATTGGGTTTAAAATTCTATTAGCTGTGAGCTTTTTGTCATCTCAATTCTTTCTGTCTGGCTGAGAATCATACCCCACAAGTTAGTAAAGCCAAAAACAATTGATCAGAACCCTCGCTTCTTCACTGTGTCTCTTTATTAATAGTCATAACAACCCCTAACAAAAATATCAAAGGAAAGTAATCATTGGATTGCCTTCTTGTATAATCCTTTTAAAGAATACATGTAAGAAAAGATTTTAAGCAGTATTGTCTTTAGAAACAACTGAGATAATGCAGTTACCTGATGTTTGCATCCCAGCTCTGATGGTTGCTAATTGACTATGGGCAAGTGCCTTAGCTGCTCTTCTTGCTTGTTTGTTTTGACATTTTACTTTATTTCATATCTTTTATGTTTTTAGTTCCTTCTTCAAAATTTTTAAGAATACTGTAATGATATCCATATATACTGCATCCATATTCACCCACTATTCATATTTTGCCATTTTGTCTTTCTCTCTCTCTTTCTCTCAAGACCCCATATGTGGGAGATACTATACTTGTTTACTTGCTTATTATTTTTGAACCATTTGAGAGATACTTGCAAATATCTTTGAACACTATCCATAATTACTTCAACAGAGATCTATTTAGAAGGACATTCTCCTCCATAAATCCAATACAACAATCATAATCAGGATATTTTAACACTGATACATAACTGTTATCTAATAAGTAATTGATATTCAGCTTTCCCAAATTTTGTGAATAATGTCCTTTATAGCTAGAGGGGTTTTTTTAAATTTTTCTTTCCTTTTTATGAGTCAGGACTCTAAAAAGGATCACACAATGCATTTAATTCTCATTTCTTTATAGTCTCCTTGAATCTAATGGAGTCCCTCAGCTTTATTATCATTATCACCATTGTCTTTCAGGACACTCATGTTTTTTGAGGAACTCAAGACATTTGTTTTGCACAGTGCTCCATGGTTTGGGTTTGTCTGATTGTTTCCTCCTGAAACATTTTTGGTAGGGGAATACTACATAGGTGTTCCTTAGCTTTTTTTTTTTTTGGTTTTATCTTTTATTGATTTTATTTTTTTAAATACACAAGAGTAGTGGAATGCATTACAATTCTTATTACACATATAGAGCACAATTTTTCATATCTCTGTATATGAAGTATGTTTACACCAATTCATGCCTTTATACATGTACTTTTTTTGCATTACAATTCTTATTAAAGATATATACCACAGTTTTTCATATCTCTGTTTGTATATAAAGTATGTTGACACCCAATTCAAGTCTTCATACATGTACTTTGGATAATGATATCCATCTCATTCCACCATCCTTGCAAATCCCCTGCTCCTCCCTTTCCCTCCCACCCCTCTTCCCTATCTAGAATTCATCTAATCCTCCCATGCTCTCCCTCCCTATCCCACTATGAGTCAGCCTATTATATCAAAGAAAACATGCAGCATTTGGTTTTTATGGATTGGCTAACTTCACTTAGCATTGTCTTCTCCAATGCCATCCATTTAACCTGCAAATGCCATGATTTTATTCTTTTTTAATGCTGAATAAAATTCTATTGTGTACATAAACCATATTTCTTTATTCATTCATCCACTGAAGGATATCTAGGTTGGCTCCACAGTTTAGCTGTTGTGAATTGTGCTGGTATAAACATTGATGTGGCTGTGTCCCTGCAGTATGCTGTTTTTAAGTCCTTTGGGTATGGTCCGAGGAGAGGAATAGCTGGGTCAGATGGTGGTTCCATTCCCAGATTTCCAAGGAATCTCCATACTTCTTTCCAAATTGTCTACACCAATTTACAGTCCCACCAGCAATGTATGAGTGTACCTTTTTCCCCCAAATCCTCGCCAATACTTATTGTTGTTTGTCTTCATAATAGCTACCATTCTGACTGGAGTGAGATGATATCTTAGAGTAGTTTTGATTTGCATTTCTCTGATTGCTAGAGATGATGAGCATTTTTTCTTGTATTTGTTGATTGATTGTATATCCTCTTCTGAGAAGTTTCTGTTCAGGTCCTTGGCCCATTTTTGATTGGATTATTTGTTTTTTCAGTGGTTAGCTTTTTGAGTTCTTTATGTACCCTAGAGATTAGTGTTCTATCTGATGTGTGAGGGGTAAAAAATTGCTCCCAAGATGTAGGCTCTCTGTTCACCTCACAGATTGTTTCTTTTGCTGAGAAGAAACTTTTTAATTTGATCCCATCCCATTTATTGATTCTTTATTTTAATTCTTGTGCTATAGGAGTCTTATTAAGGAAGTTGGGGCCTAAACCCACATGATGAAGATTAGGTCTTTCTTTTTCTTCTGTTAGACACAGAGTCTCTGGTTTAATTCCTAGGTCCTTGATCCATTTTGAGTTAAGTTTTGTGCATGGTGGGAGATAGGGGTTTAATTTCATTTTGTTGCATATGGAATTCCAGTTTTCCCAGCACCATTTGTTAAAGATGCTATCTTTTCTCCAGTGCATGTTTTTGGCACATTTGTCTAATATAAAATAATTGTAATTTTGTGGATTAGTCTCTGTGTCCTCTCTTCTGTACCATTGGTCTACCAGCCTATTTTGTTAGTATTACTAACAATGTGTGGTCTACCATGCTGTTTTTGTTACTATTACTCTGAGCTTTTTGAGACCTCATTTGCAACTTACAGGGAATTAGAATTAAATGAACCAAAGAAGGCAACACGCCTAGCATGTTATATGGCATGAAGCAGGCATGCAGTAGCTTAGCTGTGGATACTCAGGTAGATGGGACCTCGGCATTACTGAGGGATTCGGGTAGGGAAGCCAGAAGATGCTGTTAAGTGATCCAGAGTGGTTGATAATATAAATAATCATGGAATAGAAGATGGAGAAAAGGGATGGGATAGTATTCTGTATGGGTTGGTGGACGTTTGTACTTTGGTGGCTTTCCTTGCTGCCCTACTCTTCTGCAGGATGTGTGTCCTGACCCAGTGCCAACCCAACTGAATGTGAGCAAGTGTGAGTGTGGCAGGTTATCTCTTCCAATCAGGTTTGGTGAAGAGGATGACATGTAACAGCCCTGAATTATTCACTGTGTTTTTATTAGTGACCCGGATAAAAACAAGAAGAGGAAATATGCTTACCTTCCGTTTGGGGTTTATATATCTTTGCCTCTGTTTGCCTGGGAAATCCCCCAGTAAAAACTCTAGCAGTTTTCTTAACGGAAATAGGTTTATCACACTTTGGGATTTTTAGTGGGATGCTGGCATCTTTTCCTGCTTTGTGGGCATTGATTCATCATTTACTTAGCTTTAGCTTGTTAATAAAATGGGCTGAGTCACTGTCAGAAGTCAGGAAAGGTCTACCACATCTACCCATCTAGCATCAGGTTCTTTGATCTTTACCATCATAAAATAAAAAATAAATAAAATAAATGCAAGTTCTCTCAACTTGATGAGGTTCCATTTTTATTTTGAAATATTATCTGAATGACACATTGTTTCAGTGATTTTAGCAGTACTGTACCACATCACCCAATGTTGACTTAAACTTATGGGAAGTGTTGTTTTACTATATCATGTCCAACACACTAGTGGTACTTTGTAACTGTGGCTTCCCATGAAAGGAACTCTGCAATATTTGAACATGTTAATTAATTGGGTTTCACAGTTTGTCTGTTAGACCATACCAAAAATATTGATGGAAGTCTCTTTTTGAAAGGGAGAAATGTTAGACGCTCTACCAGTGAGCTGGGTTTGTGTCACTCATCTTAAATAAGAGAATACTAGCCACTTCCCTGCCTTCTGAAGTCCACAAATGTGAGCTCTGCAGTAGTGACAGAGACTTGTGAACCAACCACAGGTTGCCTGCCTAGACACTAAGGGTTAAAGGTGGCAGCCATTTTTTATTGAATGGCTTTTTAATTCTGTTCTTCACTTCCAGTCAAGTCAGCTTTGCTTACTACTTCTGACTTAGTTTGCTTGTTTTACACCTTAATTGAGGCTTCATTTCTGAAGACTTTCCTTCTTTCCTGTCCTTGTCTATTTACTACCCTTCCTTTGAATCTCAGCTTAGTTCTCAACATTAGAAGCCTCCCTGCCTCTCATAGCCCACAGAAACAGGTCTGCCTGTTGAATTACTTAGTTCATAATATCTGTACTGTGGATTTACCATTTATCAGATGTCACCTTGCTATCTGGGTTATTTGCTTTTGGTGGGCAGGAACCTTAAGTGTCCTCATAACCTCCAGAGTGCCTTTATCTGAGTTATGCAATGGTATATCCTGAGGAATATTTAACAAGGGAAAAAGACCATTGAGAGGAATACATAGGAAACAGGAAGTCCTTGTCAATTGCCATTGTCCAGGGGGGAGGTTCCTAAAAAGGAATGGTCTTCTTGATTTATTGTTTGGATGGGCAATGGCCTTGATTCTTAAAAGTTCCCATCATCTTATGTAAACTCCATACATTGATACACTGCCTAGTTGCTCTAATACATACATTCAGGTGCACACACATGCACATTGCTAAGGATCCTTTATCACCTTCCACTACTGGGGGTCACTTCAGTGCTTTCTTGTGGTCTTGAATACTGGAAGCCTGATACTCTGCATTCTCTGCTGCTTGCTACTTTGCTGTTCTTCCCTCTCCAGGATTTCCTGAGCAATCAAAGGCATTGGTGTGTTCACTCATTCATCTCTTTTCAGTCTCTTTCTCTCCACATATTCTCCTAGTATATAAAATAATTATAAGAATCATATAAAATACTAAAGGTTATCATACTCTATTTCAGCATTAGGAGTTCATTTGTTCATTGAGTCTTTCACTTAGCTGGTATTCGAGCAATATGCTGGAAATTGATGATAGAGTGGTGAACAGGACTAATAAAAGCCCTGGCCTCTTGGAGCATTCTAATGGCAGACCACTTAGGCAGGATAATTTGGAGCATTAAGAAAAGATGATATAGGGGGGGTGTGAAAGTACACAGAAATCACATGTAATCCAAATGTTGGGAAGGGAGAAACAGAGGAAGAAAGGTCTCCCTGAAACTGGACAGTCTGTGGGCAAGAGAGGTGTATCAACACAGGTTGTGTGCAACAGTTAGAGGGAAGAGCACAAACAAGTGCGGCACTGAGTGTGTGACCAAGAAAGGAAGGAGCCTCATCAGCCACATTCAGGAGTGCAGGCTTTATCTTGAGCACAAGAATTTATGTATTGGACCAATAAAGAATGTGGAAACTCTGGCATACATGCCAAATGTGCCTGTTGTCCACCCACAAAAATTTCAGAATGCATTCTGTGCCAGCCAGAAGAAATGACAAGGAATAGGAAAAACTGGTTCATTCGGCAATCTGTCAGCCAGAGGCTATCCTATCCTTTGTGCCTCTTTGACTGGTTAAGTGGCACTATGGGTTTTACATTTTTCTTTTCCATTCAATTTGAAGAGAGAGTTTTGTCTTTTGTAATTCCAAGTATGTGTTTTATATGGTCATGACCTATCAGGACTTTGAAGAGTCACTGAGTATTAAAAGAAAAAAAAAATACTGCTTTTTAAAATAGCCTTCATGGTAGAAGCAAAATGACAGACATTTGGAAATTGGAGCTGTAGCATCAGCAAGAACTTGGCCTCACTTGTCTCTATGATATTAGAGAAGAGCTGACTATGACTCAGAGTCAGCCACATGGCTGTGTGTGTAGTAGCATTTTACTCAGTGAGCATTAAACAAAGGCTCCTTGATGTGTATCACAGAAACATAATTCACTTCTAGGGCAACAAATAGACACAGATAATAAAGTTCGTCAATATTGATCATGGGAATAGTTGGGAAAATCCATAGTCATAACACAAATATGAGCCATAAACAGCCTTTATTTTCCACCTGACTCCTCATTACCCAATGGTAGAGTCTGTCGCTGTGGAGCTCACCTTATATCATGAGAACCCGTCTTTCTCTTTGGGCTATAGTACTTTCTATTCAGAAGTCAGACTGTTATCTTTGTTTAATACCTATGAGGGGATCAGTTTCTTTCTAGAAAGGTGACTTCCACAGTCAGTATTAAGAAGTGGGGCCCCAAACCCACCTCTCCCAATACACAGTTGCACATAGTTACACCTTTTCCCTCTACACCCTTCTTGAGAACCGCTGAATGTACTAAGAGTTATTCCTAATGTCAGTGGTGTGAGTGATACTGAGGCAGACAATTCCTAGCCTTGAAAATAGAGATTGAAGAGCTATCTTCAGTTTACTGTTAAAAAAACAAAAGAGCAGGGGCTGGGGCTATAGCTCAGTTGGTAGAGTGCTTGTCTCACCTGCACAAGGCCCTGAGTTCAATCCCCAGCCCCCGTCCCCCCCCCCAAAAAAAAAAAAAGTCTGGGAGTCAACTTCGATCCTTCCTTTTCCCAAACAATCACATCTGATTAATTGTAGGTTCCTAAACTACATTTCAAGCCAAATCAATGCCATTCCTCCACCCAAGTTCAAGCCACCATCCCCTCCCATCTCAAGTAAAATAGTTTTCTAATGTGTGTCTCCACATCTCATCTTGTCTGTCCACAGTCTTCCACTCTGATGCCACCAACATACAGGGCCTTTGTTCTATACCACAAGAACTTTCCTTTACGATATAAGTTAAATCATCTCTTTCCTGACCAGATCCCTCCCCATCATACTTGGAATAAAATCCAAAGTCTTGTTTGTAGCATACGTGGACCTCTGTGGTTTGAACTCAACCAAATTTGCCTACCATTACTACCCTCTTAGTTCACACCAGCCTTCTTAGTGTTCCTAGGAAACACTGATTTATCTCACCTCCAGGCCTTGCTGTTCCTGAAACCTGAAAGGCTCTTTCACCAGAACTTCATGACTTGTGCTTTCACTTCTGGTGTTGGTTCAAGTGTTGCCTTTCAGAGAGGCTTTTCTGGACTACTCTCTAAAACTTTCCTTCTCTAACTTCACTCTGTTCTTTAGCTTTGCTCTATGTTTTCCTTCATTAACATTTCACCCCCTGAAATTGCATTTTTTAAATTTTTTTTTACTGACTTGATTTTATTCCACTACACAGGAAGCTCCCAGAAGATAGACACTAGTTTGACAACCACCTGTTTGTAACCCTCAGTGCTTCTAAGGGGATCTAAGGAATTCTATGGAATGAATGGATGTGGATAGTAGGGAGGACTACCCCTATGATTCCTTATTATTCTGGAAAGGGAATCATAACCCTGAGCACATGATTATCATTCCTCCATCTGTTCATTCTCCTTCAGATCACTTCCTGGAAAAGCAGAAGCATTGCTGTGAACCTGCATGCCCAATTTACCAAGTAAAAGGCTAGGTTGGTGGTACCAATATATTTTTTGCATCAGATCATTTTCCATGTAATCATATTTTGAAAAAAAACATTGGTTCTTCAGTGTATTTGTATTTGATGTATTGATTCTAGCTTAATTATAATCACACATCAAAAAAAAAAACAGCTAATTAGGATGTCTATAAAAGGAGCTATTTTGTAAGTGCCAGAGAAGTCAACCTCTGAAAAGCCAAATCAGCCATCTTTAATTTGTTCCCACATTCCAAAAACTGTACCTCATGTAAGCTCAAGACAATGTTTTTTTAGTCCCCTTAGATTTTTGGTCAGGAAAGTGAGTCATGACGGTAAGAAGGAAGGATTGAGGTAAAATGGAATTCCTTTTCTTGCAACCTCTACAGTAATGCATTAGCATGAAACAACTGTGGTATGTGGTAGTGTCACTAAGCCATAGTATTATTCAAGCATATCAGTGTGTGTTTCTTTTCTCCAGCAAGTCATATGGAGCTAAGTGAAAGCCCAACAGCCATTCTCACTCAAATCAAGACATCACATATTCCAAAATGCCTTCTCTCTGACGTAAAATAGGCTATTCTAAGAAAACCCACTACTTTTTTAACAGTATCATCTAGAAATCATGGTCTTTTTTCAGGGACGTTCAGGAGACTTAGTTGCTAATAGATTATCTCTTTGTAACTGAAGGACTATCTATTTATTAGTGGTGAGGAGACTGTCAAGTGAGCAGAAACTAAGAGGTACAGTTGTTTGAATAAGTCTTTTTTGCTTCTTTTTCTGAGAAAAAAATCTTTTATTGCTTTCTATTTAGTTTTAAGATTTAAAAAAAAGTTCACTGATTTAGTCATTTTTCTCTTCAGAGTAAATGATTAGGACCATTCTCTTGAAAAGATGTTCACCTCTCAGAATCACAAACTGTGGTCTCTGGACAAACATAATGATGTCAAAGGGGACATTTGCACCAACTGAGCAAATGTTTCATGTGCTTGGACACAAATTGGTACCAAGTCTGAAGCCAGTCTATGTCACTATCAAGCTGGGAACTGGCAGAGCACAATCTATAGTAACTCCTCAGTGGCAGTTGTTTTAGTCAGCTTTTTTTTTCATTGCTGTGACTAAAGGACCCAACCAGAACAATGGTAGATGAGGAAGAGTTTGTTTGGGGGCTCATGGTTTCAGAGTCTCAGTCCATAGCTCCATTCTTTAGGACTCAAGATGAGGCTGAACATAGAGCAGATGAGTGTGGTGGAGGGAAGCAGTTCACATGATGATCAGAAAGCAGACAAATAGATCTCCAGTTGCCAAATATAATTGTGTACCCTAAAGCCACTCCCCAATGACCATCCTCCTCCAGCCATACCCTACTCATCTTCAATAACCACTCAATTAATCCCATCAGGTGATTGATTCACTCATTCATTCCATTAAAGCTCTCATAACCCAATTATTTCTCTTCTAAATCTTCTTACATTGTCTCACACATGAGCTTATGAGGGACACCTCACATCCAAACTATAATATTATGCCCCTGGCCCTCAAAAGCTCACAACCATCTAATAATGCATAATACAGTTAGTTTATTAACAAGAGTCCTCCTAGTCTCAACAGTTTAGAGATTGCTCAAAATGCAATGAACATTTATTAAATACTTATTTTCCCAGGTTACTGAATAAGGTTCTGGAGACACAAGATGGTAGTAAACATCCAGGGATTTATACTCTTTCCATCTGTGAGAGTCAAGAACCCTTCTCTGATTGTGGAGTCTTTTAATATATGCTGTTTCCTCTAGTTTATTTCTCCAGTCAAATGTTGAGTCTTGTCTTCAGGACAGGTGCAGAAAATTTCCTTTGTTGTTGCTACAATAGTAACTTGACATCTGACAATGAAAAAATGAACACATGTAAACAGCACATGTCATTGCTGCCAAGGCACTACCCAGTTAGTTTCTCTTAAAATTTACAGATTATATTGACTTTTGAAGCCTTATTTGGCAGTGACTTCCAAAGACACCTAACCATACTTGGCAGAAGTACTGTGTTTGAAGTTGGTTCTTAGAGTTCTTCTGGTGTCTTCAAGAGACCTGTGTTTGCTTTTTGAAAACACAAAAAGGCATGGTTTAGTCCATTTTTGTATACCTATGCCTCCTGTTCTCATGTTTAGCCAGAAATAACACTTAGATTTTTCTCAGTTCTCATCTGGCATTCCCATTACACTCTTTTATGAATGTTTATCTCTCATCCAATGCATTCTGTTGCAAAACAGATTGAACGTTATGTCTGACACCATCCTGAACAAGAGAAAGAGTCTTCCATTTGCCACAGGGCCATGAATTACTCCCCTTGATTTGGCCAACTTACAGTGGCCCAAGTGATGATATCATTGCAGAACTTTTTTTTAATAGCAGAATTTATTTTATATCAAATGTCTAAGACCTCTCTGGATAAACTTTCTTCTGGTTGGTGGTTTTTGAAAAACAAAAATTTGGCAGAACCCAACTTTTCTTTTCTCTCTCCCCATCACATCGGATCTGAAACAAACAGTGGAATCACAGCCAGTTCTGTAGTCAAGATACTCCAGAAAACTTCAGCTCTCATTCCTACATAATACTCTAATGTTCTCCTCTCCTTCCTTTTCATTGCCACAGGGGATTGGGGGGTGAGAGGAATAGCAATATCCTGGGTCCTAATAGAGCATTTACTAGGGAAAAAAAATACTTCTGTGCCTTGGGCATTGATGACTTTGTTTTCCTGACATACAGATTGCTTCCTATGCCCAAATGGGGTAACTTTCCTCCAAAGCACTCTGTCCTTTCATTTCAACACTCACTCACTCATTGTGATTAATACTGGAGTCTCCTTTAAAAACTCTTGTTGATCATCTTGATGATCACCTGCAGCCACCTTTACAGTCCTTTTTTAATCCTGCTCAGTGGAGGCTCAGGTGATCATTTGTGAGTCTTGGTTTTATCTAATCTGATGAATTATACGAAGCCTCTCATAAGGAGACAGAAACACGAAGCTATTCCAGAGGACAGATTCGGCTCTTTGCCTGTTACGGGACTGAGTCCTCAGACGGACATACAGCTCTTGGCCAGCTTTGGTCTTGCCCAGATGGACAGTGTTGCAATTACCCACACTTCCCAGCGGCCGTTTCTTCATTACTAAAAGCTGGTCTTGATTGTCTCTGAAGCCGAATTCAATTTGCAGTTCCCCCAGTAACGTGCTGTGATTCATTTGGGGACAAATCTGGATTGAACTGAGTCCAAGTGTCTCTTTTGTGAGACAGAAGGGAAGTATAAGTAGATACTATAGTCACCCAGATGAGTCAGCCAGGAATTCATGAAGTGATTTATAAATCGTTATAAAGACCACTAAAGTCTACTAAAATGGAGCGCTGTCTGGCTGTACAAAGTGGGGTATTATCATTGGGGGGTTTTTTTAGATGTTAAATCAGATGTGAAATCCTTAAAACTGTGCTTTTCTTTTTAAGTTTTGAAAAGGATTCTTTTCCCCCCTCTGCAGTCGGCCAACTGCTAAAGCCATTTTTCATTGATTAGTTTTCACAGATGAATTTTAAAACCACCACAGATGATACCCTGCAATTCTTTGGGGAAATAAAAAAATCCCTCCCCAAATTCATCGTAGACCAGTTTGTATCCATTATTTCTACTCTCTGGCAGCAAATCAATAATATTTTTGTGTGTGAATACAAAGAAACAAGCTGTTCTAATGCATTCTCCCTTCTTTGGGAGGTCTATAGCCCTGGTGGCATAGAGAAGTGGGGAAAAGCTATCCCAAACTCAGGCCAACCAACATTTAATCTAATTGATCATGTAAACATATAAGCTCCTTCTTTTCAAAGGGATAACCCACACAGCAGTGCTAAAACATTCCCACATTGCTGGCTAGAGCTGCTTGTGGGTACAGCACAGTTGAAGAAGACATTATTCAGGACATGTACCTGACTTGCACTGCAATCTGTTAGTAAATTTTGTTTAAAGAAATAAACTTATAAATTGACGTAGAAATATTCTGAACTTTCAGGTAGGGAAAAAGCCTGACCTAAAAGGAGTTACCTGGTTAGCAAGAACAAAGGGATATGCCTAGCTCGTGCATGAAAGACCCCAGTTCAGGACTCAACAAGTTCACCAAAGCAAACTGGCAGCACTTGCATTGACAGATTTGTTTTAAAAGGAATTAGGTTGCTGTTATACCTTTCTACCAGCCCACAATAAGATTTAAAATACCAGATGCCTTGGGAGTCCTATTCCAGTGTTCTCTCACCCCACCCCTCTGGCTTGCTTTGCATTCCACTGGAAAGGTCTTTCTTACCTTCCTGGGGTAAAGTGGTATTTGGAGAACTAGCTTTGCGACTTTGGGCAACTCACTTCACTTCTCTGGATCTCTTTTATTTTTATGCATAAAAGTCTGTACTCCAGTCCCCTTCCAGCTAGAGTGTTCCATGACTGTATGTGTTTGTGAGCTCTGTACACATCATCAAAAACTCTAGTACCAAGAAGTTAGACCCTTGCCTGAGAACCAGACTCCCTGTGCGCCTCAAATTACAAAATTAGAAAGAAGAGCAAAGGTTTTACATTCTTGGTGCCTTGGTTCCTGCGTCTGAATAGTCCTGAGAGAAAAAGAGTCCTAAGAATTTTTTATTTTAAGAACTCTGTGAATGTTCTAATACAGTGCTGAACCACTGTCAAGCACTGCACAGGTTAATATCAGGGATTCCCTAAATGTGCACTCAATGTAGATCAGTTGTTCCATAAGCTTGTATTTGATCACCCAAAAGTTGTCAGAGACATTCATTGTCTTATGTACTTTGATATCCCTGACTTCCCAATTCCAAGTCTTCATAATCCACCCTACCCCTTAACTCATATTATTTATTTTCTTTATTACACTCATTTCCTCAAGTCCAATACATAGTTAACTTACTTAAATGTGTTCATTGCTCTGTCACTAAAATATAAGTGCCACAATGGTGGGCATATGTGTTCTTGGTTGCTATAACCTTAGTGCCAAGAGCCATGCTCAGTACATATCTCTTGAATGAATCAATAAATATTCTCTCACATTTTACAATCCCCAGTGAGAGTAGGGACATCTTTATATTTACACTTGAAACTGAGACTAGAAGGAGTAAAGGGATTTACTCAAGATTACCTAGCTAGTAAGTGACAGAGCCACGATCCAAGCCAGGTGGGCCTGACTTCTGGCCCTTCTGTCGTTGGCACTTCTTCTGCATGTGAACCTTAGTGGTATATTCATCTCAGCTGGGACTTACTGTTCTGTGAAATAGTCTGGAATTAAGCTCTGCATTTTAAGGAAGGATAACCACTTTGATTGTGGCCCCACCCCACTGCAAAACTGGGGAACTGGATAGCAGAGCGGGGCACAGGGAAAGCAGGGGAGCAAGGCATAGTAGGGAGCATAGCCAAGTAATTCTCCAAAGCATTCAGCCATTTTTTGAGACGCACAGATAAAAATATTTGTAGAAACCTTTCAAATACTTCTACCCAAGAGGTTTTTTTTTTTTTTTTTAAGAGCATTTCAAACCTGATTCCCTACCATCACCAACCCCCCCCCATTCCCTGCCCCACCACCGCCACCCGCCTTTCTTCTTGGCAAACCATTGCTCATGCTAAGGTTATAATCTCCCCCACCAAGTGAGTGGAAATGGTTGAGTCAGTTCTCTGGTTTGCTTTTGTGTGATCTGTTTCTGGTAAGCAGTGATGTTTTCCTCTAGTCTGTTACGCCTCTGTACACAGCAATCATGTATTTTAGGGACCTGTAAAAGCCTCAAGAAGAGAATAATAAACTCTGTGGAAGGAAATCTTCGAAATGTCCACTGCAGATCCACAGCTGGTGAACAGGGCTGGACCTAGAAATGATTTCAGAAGGCCTTTCTCCTGCTCTTGGGCACTCTGTCTCTCAGAATGAATTAGAGTGATATCACCTTCGCCTGATGTCATTGGGGAAGGAGATATTCCATAGAGGAAAAACTGGAAATAATTCAGTCGATCCTTGTATTAAATTTTTAAATTTATTTTGGCATCAAAAATTAATTCAACCTTCTTTTCATTAAAAAACAAGCCCTCCCTCAACTATTTTGAAGGAGAATATTCAGAGCATAAGAATTTGGGTATGTGTTGAAGATACAAGGTTGGAAAGTCAGTACAGACACTTAGAAAATGGGGTTCTGAGGCCCGCCGCCTTGAACCACAGTGACAAAAGTTACCATTTAGTGAGCTTCTGCATGTTTGTTGTTTGCTTTTACATTGCATGGCCTAAAACTACCCAGTGTCTTAAGTTCTTTTGGCTTTTGAAGCCACTTTTCTGACAGCTCTCTTGCTAAGAGTCGTCAGTGATCCTTTTTAGATGCTCCCAGGGGCCTCGCCTCTAGCAGTAGGACTGTGTTTCACCTCTTTCTTATTCTATCTCCTGCCTCACATTTTAATTTACTGTTTCTGCTTTAACATGAGCAAGTCAACAAGTAACCACGTTTATGAAAATTAAATTAATAGGTCATGAGAGTTTTTCAGTAAAATACCACATAGCGTTTTAGGCATTAACAAAATTGATTTTATCTGCTGTGCTTCAAATCTGTCCTACTTATATGCACTCTCTTTTGATGCTGGACTTATTAGTGAAGAAGACACATTCATACTTCCTGGTTCCTAACAATTGTCTGAAAAACAGTGATCACTTCTTGTCACACTTCATTTCTCTGTAGATGTAGAAGTTAAAATTTGTGTACTTAATTTTTTTTCCAAACCAAAGCCTCCTTTATGTGTACATTTATTTCATTGAGAATACCTTACTTTAAAATTTCATGAATACATTATGTGGGGCTACATTATATCTTGAAATTATGTTAACTTTGTAGCATATAATCTCATTTGTTTGAAAAACAGGAAAATCCAGTCTGAATTGCAAAAGGCAATTTGTAGAATCAGTGGAAGACATAATATTTTATTTCCCAGTTGTCTGCGATAGCAGTGTTAAAACCTTATTGTGTACCTAACCACATTTTCCCCTGTACTCAGTGTTTTCATTTGGTTGAGTAACATTTGGTCAATAAGACATAATAGCCAGTTTTTGGAACCTATATGAATGAATAGGTAAGAACAATTTGTAATAAGTATGTAATTATATAAAATCATAAACACACACACATATATATATAATCTATATGTAAATATGGATCATACATTGTAAATGATTCCTAAAATGTTGAGATGGATTCTATTCTTTTGGTTGGCTAAGTATTTCTGCTTTTTAGAGCTACTAATCCTAATTTACCCTTTGTCTATAGAATTCCCCAAATCCTGAAAGTATAATATTTTATAGATTTTTATATTGTGAGAATCTTTGCCTCCTTTCTCTTCTTTGTCCATATTTTCTACTCTGTTAAATAAACCCATGTTTGTGAGTCAGTCTTATTGTGCTATGGGTGTGGGGGGTTGTGAAACAAAACTGTTCTCCTGCATCAGACAGATGATGGCAGGTCGTGTTTCCCAAAGGCTGCTGACGTCTGTCTGCCCCATCAGTCCTCAACATGAAGAGGGTAGCAGAAGAAAAGGCAAAAAAAAAAAAAAAAAAAAATTAAAAACCCTCTGTGCCTTGCTGCTTTAATTCTCAAATGAGGAAATAGAACTAGAAAGCTAATCAGAGGCTCTTTCTCCCTTTCCCCTCCCAAAAAAAAAAAAAAACAAAATTGAGACATCAAAGATGACCATTTGATAGTGACATAGGTTGTCTTGCAATTCAAATCATCCCCCTCTCCATCCCTGGGGACCTTGAAGGACCAGGAGATTCCAGGATTGAGTAGTAATGTAGACTCCCTCTGCCCCTAAAGTCTTGATTCCACAGTCTGTCCTTCCTCTCCCACAACTGCAGATCGACGTGTGAACACACTCAGGACTTGTTCCCCCCCCAAAATAGCCTCCATATAAGAAATCCAGGCCTGTGTGGTTTGCTGGATGTTCTCAGGCAGTGTCAGAATTGGTTTGCTGTCTTTTTTCTCTCAGGACCATTCCACACATCTTTTCAGGGTAATTCCAATTAAGATGACATGCCTAGAAAAATTGATATTTACACAGCACAGGATACTCGGTGACTATTCTCTTTTGGCAGAGTGAAAACCTAAATGATGGATTAGCAGGCTTCCCACCTCAGCTGGTTTACTTGAGCCTCCCCTGACTCCTTTGTTCCTGAGGTTAATGAGTCCACATCTCTGCTTTTGGTTTCTACATCGCTCTCTTTAACATAGACTCATCACATCTCTCTGGGGAAAGGCAAATAGAACCTGGCATTTTGTCCCATGCGTTCTTACTGCTGCAGTACAAATGTCTTATTAGATATTCTGGTTCAGAAGGTTCAAGTTACTTTATATACTTGTTCATCTCCCTTTTTTATCATCTATGGCACTACACAAAAGCCCAACCAAGTGGATTTATTTGTTCCTGTGAAATAAGTGATATAAACAGATGGTGACTTATATGTGTTAGTGAAAAAACAAATCCTGTACAAAAAAGAGATGATTAAAAGTTTTCAGCTTAGTGGACTTTTTTTTTTTAATTTTTTGGAGATGGAGACTAAACAACTCATTGCTAGTATAGATTTTCCCAAAATAATTTTTTCTGCTGTATTTCACTGCATTAACAGACTCTCTCCTTTCTTCCTCATGCTTGTGCCAGTCCCCTACCAAACTGGCAAGTTGATCATTTCAGTTTTCTATGGACATTGCCCAACTTTAACATTATTTTCACAAATGTACCTTCCATTCAATGTTAGAAAAAAACACACTGTCTTTTTAAACCTAGTGAGTCAGGTCTTACCAATTGTCCCTTAAAATTGGAAGATCAATCTGTACTCATCCGTTTTTTTTAAATCCCTGGTTATGTGGAGATTTCACCTCATTTAAACACCATTACAACTTCTCCCCAAAGCCAACAGCCTTGTGATTGGCACACGTTACTACAAAAGATGTCCTACATGGTGTTTCTGCTACAACCTCAGGAATGTTTTTTGCCAAGCACAGAACTCATGTATACCTCTTGAGTTCTGGGTTTCAAGTCATACTTGACCTTTGAGGTTTAAGTTAATTTATTTTTGGCAAAAGAAAATGTATTGTTTAAAGAGAATAGGATTAGAGAGGGTCATAATAAGGACTTGTAACACTTCTTGGACCTCAGATATGTCTTACAAAACAAAATGTTTATGAGCTAAGTGTAAATGATTCAGAAACATAAGGATCAAATTTCCCCCAAAGATCCCTAAAATGCAAGAGGACTTAAAAATTAGCAGAAAGAGGGCCTGGCAAAAGATGTGCTTTGCATTTCCCCAAACCCAGGATATTTGAAATGCAGCTTAAGAAGCTTGACAAACCTAAACTGTGACTAGGTTTTTTCTTTGTTGGTATCTTTTATTCCCTCAATATCTCAATTAAGAGCTCAGTGGCTGAAGGGGAGAGAGAAAAGTCCTGAAGGTTGGTTTAAAGGGCTGGTTGTTACATTTGTGTAGGGCCAGAGCTGGGGTTAGACTTGGCTTTGGCAGGTTTGTTTGCCTTTGCTATTTTGTGTCCTTCATGTTGCCCTTTATAATTGTTTTCTCAGGTTTGTACCTTCTGCTCCATCTCCTCACCACATCAGCCCCCGGAGAGTTCCGGCTCCTTCCTCAATACTGCAGAGAACACAGCCTCCCCACACCCAGCAACCATCAGGTTCACACCTGAAGTCCTATCAGCCAGAGACGAACTCTTCTTTTCAACCAAATGGTATCCACGTCCATGGTAAGCGGGAGCAGCAATCCCCTGAGTACTGAAAAGTGCTGTTGTGCTCTTGCTTTTAATCAAGTGTCTTAGTTACCAGTTACGGGTTTCAGATATTGTTATACATCAGACTTACGCTTTTAGAATTTTCCTCTAAAATTTCACACTTCATAGGCGTGAAATCTTACATTATTTTCCTGGCTTCGACTCTAAGATGACATAACTTATGACACCCTACACTGGTCAGCCCAGGGCAAACTGGAAGAGGACGCTGTTGCCTGGACCCAGCGCTCAAGCACAGACCCAGGCAACTGCGTCCTGTTCCTAAATAATAAACAGCCCATGTGAAAGAAGACCATGGGAGTCGGTGCCACACCTGCCTTCTCCGCTGGGTATTTGTCCTCAGCCCCATTAAGCCAGATCCTCTCATCCTTCCAGCCCAGATGAAATGACACCTCCTCCCTGAAGCCTTTTCTTGTCCCACAGCTGATTTAATTTCTTTTGGTTCTGAACTGATGGCAGCTCATCTGCATCTGTCTGCTAGAACTTCTCTTCACTCTTTGTTGTAATTTACTTATCTGTGAGTAAAATTCTGAGGGCAGAATTTTCTGACCATTGTCATATCTCTTGGGGAGACACACAGATAAAGAGAAGACACAGGTAGGTGTTAGGTACATGAAGGAAGAAAAGGAGTGAGGATGCAGGGAATCACAGTGTTTTCAAGTGGGCTGATCTCGAGGAGGAGCATGCATGGAGAAAGAAGTCTCGCTTATGTTTTTTTTTTTAATTTAAACCCATTTTGTCAATTCAGGCACATATTCTAGTGAACTTGCTTAGAATGCTGAAATGCTCCATTGTATAGCCTCAGACTATCAATATCTGTTACTTCTTGGAGCAGTCAGACCTTCTATATAAGCAGAAAAGACACTGGCTAATTTCCTGAATTTGCTCCATTTTCATTATTACTTGAAATTAATGGATCCCCAAAACCAACCTAAATCAGTGTTCAGACTGAGTTTGAAAGAGTGATTTCCCAAGATGGCAGAAGCAAGCCAAATTGTAGAGCTAAACTTGGATAAGCACCCCAAAGTAGAGGCTTAAGCAATAAAGAGGAGGCAATGTAAAGACAGTGGCCATCTGTGGGAAGAAAAATCATTGAAAAGCCAGGTCCTTGGGCTCTGGTGCAGAGTTCCATCCATCTCTCCCTTTCCCCACTTCTCCAATGTAGCCACACAAATCCATAGTTCCCTAGTACAACTTAGACTTTCACCATTCCTCAGGCCTATGATAGTTTTTAACCTTTTTTCTAAACATTTCTTTTCAAGCTTTAGTCATATACTTCTTTGTCCAAGAAGTATTTCTTTGAGTACCTGCTATGCACAAGGCAAGATATCTGTAAGAATGGTAAACAGAGCCTGCTTCCTGCCCCACGCCAGGCAGAAGGTGGGCAGCGTGGGTGTGGGCTGTGTAGATTCCCGAACGGGTCACTGACTCTAAGACATGCTTTTTGGCTTTCACATTTTAGCACTGCTGAAATCTGGACACACCTCACAATCAGTGGCATCATATAATTGGTAGTGATTTTTCTTTCTTTTGCAATATAGAATAATGGAGCATTTCACAGTCCATGGTGTCACAGTTCCAATGAAATGCAGTGTAACGTGCTTTGATTATAACTGTGAAATAAATTTTTAAAAACTTAAAGATTGACCTATGTGTAGAAAAATTGGAAAGAAATTCATTGAAATATTAAGAGTTTCCGCATCAGGGTGGCGGGATAATGGGTATCTTTTTTTTTCTTTCTGTCTGTCTTTCTAAAGATGTTTTGGAATTAGACCAAATTGAATGCAAATTACCAGTCAATTATAAAACTGTGTGACTCCATGCAAATCATTGTGCCTCAGTTCACATTCCCTAAGTGGAGAGAGTTTCATCCACCTCCTTTCATTGGTTCTTAGGAGAATTTGTTAAGAAAAACACCAGACACAGAGTAGGAGCTTATTTAATTTAATTATCTTCCTTCTGTTCCCTTCCTTTTCTTTATTAGACTTTTTGAGAACAGGGATTATGTTTGTAGCTCCAGGGCAAGCATAATACTTGGTGTAAAGTAGGGATTCAATAAATATTTACTGAATAAGTAATTGACACTTTCTCATTCAACAAATGAATAATGAAATAAGAGGACACAGAAAATGAGATCTACCCTATCATTTTGGCAAAATACTTTTTCCACATTTCCAATTTTTAGTTAAATAATGGATGAATACATTGTCAATTTGAAGTTGTTGGCTCTCTTTTCTTTTTTCTTTTATTCTTTTGCTTGTTAAAATTCTCATAGTCAATGAGAAATTGCTAACATCAGCCCTAAATTAGATTCAAGATATAGTTTGGCAAATTGGTAAATTATGACTTTACCAATTTTCTTCAGGAAAATAGGCAAATAGCCTTTGTGATGAACTTGCAAACAGAATGCCCGTGCATTAGCCCCTAGGCCACGGAGGGGAAGTAAGAGGTAGGGATCTAGATGTTGCCTTACTCCCTTCTCCAAGCATTTTTCTGAAATATTTTTTTTTATTTTTTACTTTTTAAATATTTGTTTTTTAGTTGTAGTTGGATACAATACCTTTATTTTACTTATTTTTATATGGTGCTGAGGATCAAACCTAGGGCCTCGCACGTGCTAGGTGAACACTCTACTGCTGAGCCACAATCCCAGCCCCTCTGAAATATTTTTCTGGAACTTTGTAGTCACAGCATTTCTCATCAGTTACTGTAGAAGAAGGATAGAATTAATCAACTGTTTTTCAAGTGGGTGTTACAGTACTGGGGGTGAGGATACCTAAGTTGCTGAGGCTGGCCTTAACTGGCAATCCTCCTGCCTCAGCCTCTCAAGTTGCTGTACACCACTATGCCCAGTGGGGTGAGGAGCTCTTCTTAGTGAATTGTGTTTATTTTCCAGGCCTTTCCTCTTTTGTTGGACACGTTTGCTGTTTGAAGTTATACAACAGCCTGGTGACAGGGAACTTCATCCCATAGAAGTCTCAATTTTTAAAGTCCCAGCAGTGTCAGGGTTTCTAACCCAGTAGCTATAGTGAGTGTGTGTTCTGTCTTTAATGAGCATCATCAACCCATCTCCCCTGTCCTCTTTGCAGTAGGTAAAGGTCAGGGGGAAATGTCATCACTGTATTTTTAGAGATGGAAACTAAGACATGTAAGAATATAAAATGTCTAGGCATGACCACTTTGGTAAAGTATATAGGCAGCTTTAACTAGGGGTCTGCATTTCCAAGCCACATTGTTATTCAGTGTGTTCCTAAGTCAAAGGCACACCAAAAGAAATATTCACTTACATTTGTCCACATGGAAATGTAGATGTCTGTATGTAGATGCTGTTGCATTTTCTAGAGCTATGAAGAATTATAACTCAGAAGGCTTTGGTCTTACATTGAGAAAAAAATGAGGTCTGCTGAGTTTTTATTAAGTCATGTCACTAATTTTTACTGAAACTTAGGCATTATGGGCTCAAGTTATATTTTTATGAAGAGGCATTTTGTGAAAAATATACTTTGAAAAGATGAACAGCATTGCTTTATCAAGTTCTCTCACCCTGACTTCATTGATTCTGCATCCACTCCATCCACTCATATTGTCTTCATAAGTAAGGTGGATAAGGTGTTCTTTCTTTTTAAAGTTTGTGTTCTGATTTAGCATTTACCGGTCTCTGTTTGGGTGCTATCTCTAAGGCAACTCCTTAGTATGCTTTAGTCCTTTATTTTCGATGTAAACATAAAGATGTAAACTTGTTCTCTGGTCTTTTCTTTCTTGTTAGGACAATTCTCTTGCCCAGGCAAGCTTCAGAATTTTGCCTGGATTAGTTGCCTGAGAGTTGATATTTGTACATTTTGTTATGGTCCTAATGGCTAATTTCTTTTTAAATCCCCTATTCACTCCAGGTTGTTCAGATGCCATGGGAATTCCTAGAAGAGCATTTTCACAAACTTCCAGCTTTGGGGGTCTATCAAGGAGAGGCCAAG
Source organism: Urocitellus parryii (assembly GCF_045843805.1). Classification (NCBI taxonomy): domain Eukaryota; kingdom Metazoa; phylum Chordata; class Mammalia; order Rodentia; family Sciuridae; genus Urocitellus; species Urocitellus parryii. Next base: position 146,962,698 of record NC_135534.1, on the reverse strand, counting down.
TTCAGTTCATCAAGTGTTTGCTGGTCATCTTCTATGTGCCAGGCAAACATGAATGTCATTGAATCAGTGTACTGTGATGCATGCAGTAGTAGAAGGCACCTGGTGTGTTCAGAGGAAGGTGTCAGAGAAGGGTTTGTAGAGGTGACACTTGAATAGGGTTTTGAAGATAGTAGTTCATTGCGCAGGCCAAGTGGGGAAAGGCATTCCAGGCAGAGGGAAAGCAAAGGGCACCAGGAAGATCACAAATATGTGTGTGTGTGATGGGAGATTATGTGTGGCTGAGGTGCACAGCTAAGCCATGCTGTGGAGGGAGAGGATGCTGGGGAACTGTAAGGCCAGCTCACAAAGGGGTTTTGTGCAATGCTCAGTGCTGTGCTACACAATGAAGAAGTTGGTGTGGTATTTTAGGAAAGTCAAGGGGAGCACCATAAAGAGAATGGAATGGGAGAGGTAGAAACATTAAGCTGTAACTGTCAGCATTATCTTGGGCTGCATGTGTAGAACTCCTAAGGACAAAACAGATATCGCTTCACTCGGATGTGACTGGTAAATTGAGCAATGATATTAGAATAACATGGAATTGTGTTTATTCACACAAAATCTTAAGGAGGGCTGGAATAGCAGGAGAAGAAAATGAAACACACACACACACACACACACACACACACACAAACAATCCTCAATCTAGCTGCTATATAGGCAGAAGCCCTTTCAGCTATGTTTTAATAAGAATGTGGAATGAGGGCTGGGGATGTGGCTCAAGCGGTAGCGCGCTCGCCTGGCATGCGTGCGGCCCGGGTTCGATCCTCAGCACCACATACAAACGAAGATGTTGTGTCCGCCGAGAACTAAGAAAAATAAATAAATAAATGTTAAAATTCTCTCTCTCTCTGTCCCCCTCTCTCTCTCTCACTCTCTCTTTAAAAAAAAGAAAAAGAATGTGGAATGAGACTGGGGGCTCTTGCTGAAGAGAATTGCACACCAAGCCTTGCAATCCCCTTATTTAGTGGTACATCATACTCTCTCCCTCCTATTCACTGGAACCCATCATCTGTTGTCTTAGTTCCTGCAAGACACTGTTTCCACTCAATGTTTTATGCATTTTTATTGACCACTCAGGAGTCCAGTATCACACTGAATTGGCTGCCCTGGCTGCCCAAATTCCCTTTTGAATATTTTTTTCCTATTCATAGTTAGAGGGTTTCATAGATTTTGAGTGGTCTGTTTCAGTCCTACCTTCCCAATGACCCTGCTATCTATCTATCTATCTATCTATCTATCTATCTATTTATTTATTTATTTATTTATTTTTGGTACTAGGGATTGAAATCAGGGGCACTTGGTCACTGAGCCACATACCCAGTCCTATTTTGTATTTTATTTAGAGACTGAGTTGCTTAGCGCCTCACTTTTGCTGAGGCTGGCTTTGAACTCATGATCCTCCCGCCTCAGCCTCCAGAGCCACTGGGATTATAGGTGTGTACCACGGCACCTGGTGACCTTGCTATTTTAAATGAACATTTGTGCACAGCACAAGACATCACAGAATTTGTTTATCATGTTATAGCAGCAACACCTTTTTGTGAGTTTACTCTCCTTGCTTAACAAGATGCCTAACAGGAAACTGTGCTGGGTGGAGGGGTTGCCTTTCCTGACCAACAGTATCTAGGCTTCCTGCCATCTTCTGCTTTGTCATCTGAAACAGGGAACTTCCATCCTCCTAGTCACAGTGTAAATGCTGATGTCTACACAACCTTTTCCAATTTCAGGCAGAGAGGAAGGTAAAGAATAAAGTACAAGTGTACCCCAAGCTTAGTTACATGGACATCCTCAGATGCTAAGGAGACCAGCAAGATGGATGCTTTAGTGTATCCCCATGCCTAACAAAACTGAGGTTCTGTTAATGATGTTTCCAGGCAGATACACTATAGGGTCTTCCAAGTGCTCTTGGGGCTAGTTTCCTAATCTGTAAAATGGGACCAGTACTACCTATCTCACAAACAAGATTTAATGATACCTCCTTTTGGAAATCAGTGCTCTTTTGAGGGGTTCTGCCCCATTTTATGCCCACCTTCTCCATTGTCTTAGGTTTCTCTCGGGTTTCCGCTGCTTGCTTTTATTTTCACCCTTCTAGAGTTTCTAGTTGCCAACACAAAGATTTCCATCATCCATGCTCCAGTTATTAGATTTCATTAGGAAAACACCATGAGGCTACCTCCTTAGCCCAGGCTGTTTGAGATCAACACAGTGGCAGTGGGAAGTGGGAGCCTGCTCTGTTGCTCACAGCTCCTGTGGTTTTTAAGCTATCTTTTTCATGATTTAAAGCATGCCCTGCCTGTAGGCCCCAAAGAAGCAGGCCAGTCAGCTTCCAGACAATGGTGGCATTTTCCTACCTCAGTATGGAGCTGTAAGCTTGTCAACCCAGTTCAAATTGACTGTGTGGGGAAACAAAGGGTTTCCAACCACCAACAGGCCTCTAAGAATAAAACGGGCATTGTAAATGGCTTGTCCTACCAAAGAACCAAAGCATCTTTCAAACTATAGAAACCAAATTGCAGAGCTCTGATATTTAAATGGAAATGAGGTGGCAGGTAGGAGTTTAACTAACTTCTTCCTCCGGTGGCTGTTTACTCACAGTGATTGTGCAGCAGCATTTTCCAGGAAGAGCTCTTTGGGTTCCTGCCATGACTGATCTCATTGCTGGAGGTTTATAGTGTTAAACCTTTAAAGGTTATTTTTTAAAGGCAAATTTTAAAGACAATAAACATACTCCCCTCCACAGGAAATTTAGTCACAACTGCATATATGCAAGATTGTGAAATAATAAAGTAGTAAGTCTAGAAGTTGTATTGCTTAGAACTTGAGCGTGTCACAACTTCTTGAAATCTCAAAAAGGCACATGTAATTACTTATAAATCAACAGTGCCCTAGTCTTCACTGAGAAAGTTGTGACATTCACAAAAGAAATGAGCCAGTGAGTGCTCTTCATGGTACTCGGATGTTATCATCAGCAGTCATAATCAGGAATAATTTTCAGTATCAGCCCTGATGTTATTAATGCCTATATAGTACTAGGGATTGATGATTACATTCAGAGAACTCCTTAATTACTCTCTCATACTTAATTACTACAAAATTACCCCAAGAACAGTTTTACATAAGTAGTACTTGATAAATTCTGACAGGGTGCGAAGTCTAAAAAACAAAAGTTAAATTTAGGTGTGTATGCAGGGTGCGGTAGGCATCTCAACAGGTTGGGTTTTGTGAAAGGAGTGTAAGATGGTCATTTTAACCAGAGGAGCTGTTTGAATGAATGAGAAGTTATGGAAATGACTGAACTGTGAATAATATGTGTGTGTGTGTGTGTGTGTGTGTGTGTGTGTGTATAATAGAGTTTGAACATCTAAACACGGATGTGTGTGTGTGCATGCATGAGCATGTGGATGCACACATACACACATTAAATTCACCAGATTAATGTGCCATATTTGATCAATAGGGATGTTAAGATGATTGAACCAACTAACCATTGTTAAATCATGTTTCCTCAGCACAGGGAGTGCATCCATGCACAGTGCTTTGCACACAGTAAGTTCTTAATAAATGTTTGCCAGACACATGTGAATGAATAGAAGAGAAAGAGGAAAAGGAGGATTTTTGATCACGCCTGCTTCTTCAGATTGGTGGAGCCAGCCCTTGGCAAAATTGTGCCTTATACTAGAGTTTTCAGGGTCCTTCTTTTCTCTGGGCATTTCTGCCTGTTCCCCTCTTGATCAACTGCCTGACACTCTGCCTAAAGGAAATCCGGGATGATCTGATGATAACTTGCTCATTAGGGCACATTTGATACGGGATTCCTTCTCATGAGTGTTTTCAATTTAGGAGGACCCCTGAGGGTTCTTGCTATGTGTCCAGTAGTGCAATTCTGGGAAGTGTCATTTGGAAGGGATATTTTGAGGGATTCCCAGTACTAAGAAATACAGGTCCCTTGCTTGAAAAGCATTTTGTTTTCAAAACATTTACAACTATTAGGTTATATAATGGATTCCAGTTGAGATCCATGTGCCTCCCTCCAAACTTCTTGGCTCTACTTTTTTGTACAACTCAGTTTTCCTGACTCTGTCACCTTGAACATGTCACAATCTCCACTTCTGGTAATCTCTTCAGAGATAATATGACCAATTTGGGGTTATGTAACATGTGCAATGTTTTTGCAAGTAATGTATGCTGGGAAAACTTTGGAAGCCTGATTTCTAAATCAACAAACCTGGGTTTCTGAACTCTTAGCATAGTTCTTACCTATAATTTAGAAATACTTCCTGACTTGTTAAATTATAAAGAAAAAATTTTACCTGTCCTTTTTTAAAAATCCTTATAGGACTTAAATTTACAAAGAATTGAAGTCCCTTCCCATCCTTATTCTTACCCCAATTCTACTGCCCAAAGGTAATGACTGTTAAGAGATCCATGAGCATTTTTTTGGCATCTTTTTAATGCTTATAGAAACAAAATGACTATGTGTATATGTAAATCTTCGATTACAAAAATAGCCTCACATTCTGTATTTTTGTTTTTTATACTTACTTTGCAAAATACATGCTTTTGCCTTCCAAGTCAATCAATGTACATAGATGTACTCTTTCTCTCTCCATTCTATATTTCTACCAGAAATATGTCATCATCTTTTTAAATCAGTCTCCGGTTATTCGATATTTATATATTTTCATTTTCTTCTTTTGCTAGCACTGTTCTGTTTTCTTACGTATATGTTTGTGTATGTGTGTTTACATAAACACACAAACATAACCCTTTGCACATTTTCTCAGGAAATGTTTCTAAAGAGACATTGCAGCATTAATGGATATGCATGGTTTCAAGTTGGATAGGTACCGCCACGTGTTTCTTTACAGAGGCAATGCAAATTTAGACTCCAACCATCAGCAAATTGGAGTGCCCATTTTCTCACACTGCCTGGTATTTTGTTGTCAATGTGTACAGCAAAGATTGGTCACTTATTTTAATTTTTCTTAATTTTTCTTAGTAACATGATTGAACATTTTTACATTTTCATTGAACTGAAAGAAGTTTGAATAACAATAGGGGTTAAATGACAGGAACTATAACTTGATTTTTTTATATTTTCTATTAAGTAATATACCTGCTTTTTCACCCTGCAGTCAAGCTGTACCACTTGGAGCATGGTAGTTTGTTTTCTCAAAATTTTATTGAGGAGAAGGAACTATCCAGAAAAAAAATCCCCATTTCGTTGACTATTGTGACTTCTCTGTCACTTAAAAACACTTATGGATAAGTGTTTGGTGAACATTATTAGATATTTAGAGCTTTTTCAGCCTTTTTGAGGAAGTAAAGGTATTTTTTTCAGAAAGAAATATTCTTATACCCAAAGCTCATCTAGTGAGTGGAACTCTTAAAATCAAATATTCTTTCTTATAACTCTGTTTTAGGGGTTCTGTTGAACTCTTTGGGGCTAAATGTGTTATTGGTAACCTGTGTCTTGAAATTCTTATATTTTTAATTGGAATGTTCTTTATAAATATGATAAACAATTGAAAGTTTCAAAGAAACAAATTGTGAAGAGTTATGGGTAAAGTTTTCTTAAAATAAAGGGAACAAATAAAAGCTCCACATCAGGATCATCTGGGTGATTGGTTTTGAGGCCACCTATGTTAATAAAACAGAAAACAAAAACAGTGGAAAGCTAGAAATGGCCTGATGTGTTCCCCTTCAGATCAGTTCAGCCCCGCACCATGTGGCCAGACAGTCTCAGTTACCTTAGAATTTCTTGTTGGTTACTTACATTTGTCATTGCTCTTTCTGATTACAGGAATTCTCCCTCTCAAACCAGTGTTCTGACTAAACCCTCCATTTCATTCTTTTGCAAGGTTTTTGAGAACTAGACGTTATAAGATGCAAACTTGTTGAAGTAAAAACATTTAGACATTTTTCTAAATCATTTAAGTGTAACCACCAACCCCCTCCCTTTCTACATTCCTTCACAAACCCAACCTCATATCACACATCTTAAAGCAAGTTCTTAAATTTCCTTGTCATTATGGCAAAATGATTCAGGGAATCTGAATTAGCCAAGTAATTACCCAAGGTCCTTTGCATCTATGGATCTGGGCTGATGCAGCGTTTTTTATCAGCATCAGTGAATTCAGTGGCGATATCTGCATTTATATTACAATATATGTTTTATAAATTACCCTACAGATATGTTTTTTGGGGGGATACCAAGGATTGAACTCAGGGGCACATCCCCAGCCCTATTTTGTATTTTAATTAGAGGCAGGGTCTCACCAAGTTGCTTAGCACCTTGCTTTTGCTGAGGCTGGCTTAGAACTTGCGATCCTCTTGCCTCAGCCTCCTGAGCCACTGGACAGACATATTTTTTTGGCAGTGCCAGTTAATTGAATAGAAACCACTCAGTAGAATATTTGTTGGATGAATGCCTAAACCTTTATTTTAATCTTGTGAAGAAAGAAAAAATATATATTGTTAACCCTATTTAAAGATGAAGTTTAGGGTAATTGAGTAAGTTCTTTGATGTTGAATGGTTTCCTAAAAGAGCACAAAGTGTTCTCTTGATGAGTTTAGTCACTCAGTTCTCCTTCCCACTCTTTTTTCTGTCTTCAGATTCAGTGGCCTCTCTGGCATCCAGCAGAAAAGGGTGACTTAGAGCAGCAAACTCCTCCAGGTTACCTGGATGGAGGCTGTCATATCTTCATCACCTTAGTTTCTCTTCCACTTAAGAGAAAAAAAAAAGACTTCAATGATGGAAAGGGAAGTCACATTATATTCTCAAATTCAGATGAGCTATTGTATGTAATAAGCTTCACAGTCCATAATCTTTGAACTCAATGGTGATCCTTTCACCATGGTATTTTCACCAAAGTCTCTAGTTGTGGTGCCATTCATTCATTCATTCTCCAATACTTTATTCCTGCTCTCTAGCAAGTCCTGTCCTGGCTTCTAAAGCCACAACAATATAGAAAAAAACCCAAAACCCCTGCCCACCTTGAGTACTGTTTATTCAAAGGGGTTATCTGTGGTATGTGATATTAGTCAGTAGGTGTGTTTTTTGGCAAGCACAGCCTCTGAGCACAACAGTGAGAGAATATTCCTCATATTCTATGGAATCATGTCATCTGTTTGTTCTCTATAGCACTTGACACATTTTGAGATGCCTAATATATATACTCAAAAATCAGGAGTTTGATGTCCAGTGGAATGAGATTAAGCAAAAAAGGAAGAACCCTGTAGACTAGATGCACACATCAAAGTGGTGTTCCCAGATAGCACTGAGATGAAGGCTGTTTGACAGAAGGGGCGGAGCAGAGATGGCAGATCATAAATTGGATTGTCCAGATTGATTGTTGGTGTCTGCAAGGTTTGACAAGATTAAAAAGGCAAGTTTCCTGGTGGCAGTTGGAAGGAGGTGACGGGATCCTGAGATCAAGGGACATCTGTCAGGTTTCACAGATAAGACGTCCACTCTTCTATCTCAAATCCACAAATACAGATTTCTGTACTCTTTTATCTTGAGCCCAGATTTAATTTCAACATGTTTTTCTAAACGGTGGATCTCGGGAGGCCTTACAGTGTGTAGTAGAGATTAAGCTATGAGGCAGAAGTTCAGGGGAAGAAACAGTCAAGGCATTGATTGGCTCACTGGGAAGGATGACATGGAGCTCAGTCTTAGATGAGAATGCTGGAAAATTGTATAATCAGACTTGGATTCAGAGAAGCAATAAGTCACCTAGTGCACAGAGCAGATATAATGTGGGAGTTTGGTTGCAGCTGACAGAAGTCTAGGCCACAAAATCAGTACAGGGTTGACAATGAGACCAAGACTTGTGAGTCACCAAATGAGGTCATGTGATTTCACCTTGATGAAGAACTCGCAAGTGAAGGAAAGGCACTAGAGAGGAGCCAGGTGAGTCATCCTGACCCATATATCTGCTGAGAGTGTAATTCAGGGTAACTTTATAGAACAGTCATCATCACTGTATCCTCAGATCCTGGATCCAGCAGAAAGGGCTGGGGCTCAGCCCAAGGGTGAAAGATGCCAATGAGAAGAGCCCTCCTTTTCCATTTCAAGTGGAGTTGGAGTCCTTCTTTTCTTTTTTTTTCCAATTGTGATTTCATTTGAAAAATTTTCAGATGTTTGTGAACCTTCTCATTGTGTTCTTAGAAGCTGTCAAATTTCAGGTTAAGAAATACCTTTTTAAAGACACACATTTCCAGGCTTCTTCCAGAGGTTTTGATTGGGTGATTCTTCCTTAAGACCCAGGAATGTTCAGTTTCAACAAACCTGCAGAGGTGGTACTGATGCTTCTGGCACCCACTTTAAAAATCTCTGGCCTGGGCCCCCTCAAAATGGGTGCCCAGTCAGAGCAATCCAAAAGAAGAGATCTGACTATGACGGAGGTAAATACTTCCAGCTTCCTTCTCCTTCCCCCTCCTGGGGAAGTCCTACAAATATAGTAGGACTTAAAAGCCATAGAGCACCAGGATGGCCCTCATGAAAAGACAAGGGCAGATAGAATTAATCTTCATTCTTGACAGTGCTTCCCTTGTTCTGCTTTAGGTCCAGTTACCCCAGAGTCTAACATGGGTATCATGGAAAGGAGCATGACACAACCATGGACACAACCATGGGAAAATTTACCTGTATAAGGTAAATCAGAGAAAGTAGGTTGATAAGTAACACTGGGCTTAGACAGTGGGTGCTGGAGTTTTCAGTGATTTCACCATTAGCAAATTATTTTCACACTCATTATTTCATTTGGTCCTTTGGTCACCCAGTAGGTGCACATATTCCAGCAATGAGTGGTCCCTTCTCATGAAAAAAATACCAACTCATTATTATCAACCTTAACCAGTGGTCACCCACTTCATACTGCCATCAAATGCAAAATGTCCAGATCCTCTGTCCTTCCTTTCCAGCTTTGTTTGTATTCAGAATTTGTGAAGCTTTGGGTATAGTCTGTAGGTGAGAGAGTACAGGTAGCAGCTTGTGAGTGCCCGGGCACTGAATCCCTTTCATTAGTCTTCTGTGCTTCTTCCCCTTCCCTCTGTGGATTCTGCTGCCTATGAGTACTGTTATTCTCCATATATAAAGAAGGACTCATAGGCTCAGAGAGACCATGGTTTTCTTCAAGCCACACAGCCAGTAAATAGCAGATCTAGCTTTCAAATCCATCTTAGACTCTGCCGGTCTTCTGGGTTTTGAGAATCTCTATTTAATGTAATTTTCAAATGTGCATTCTCACCATCAGGATTCACTGAACCATTTTACTATAACTGTATATATCCACACATGGCAATTACTGAGACACATTGCAATTAGTTTACTTTGGCAGCTTATCATTTTGAGAATTTGGAAGCCATAGGCCACCAAGCACTAGGGTTTTGGGTGGTTGAGGGGTATTTAAATGAAAATTGATTACATCTTTTAACCAAGAGTGTTTTACACATGCCTTCCTTCCCACTCTGCTTTTTCTCATTTCCTTATTGTCCCTTTTGGCAATATACTCTGCCCACTCCCATCTCCTTGTTTTGAACCCTTTGCAGATATTTGTAGCATGTCCACGGCCTCCTCCCCTCCCCATCTCTGGAAATCACTTGAAAAGCCCAAGGGCCAGAATGTGCTTCACAGTGATCAATGCTGTCACCAGCTTGCTGCAGACCAGGTGAGGATTGGAGGAGAAACACGTGGAGAGAGCACCTAGAGTATTCAGAGCTCATCTCCCCATGGCCTGCAAGCTGGTGACAGAAGATGCAGATGAACATGGCCCCACTTCTTAGAACCAGGTAGACTTCCAACTTGGAGGCCTCAAGCTGCAACTTCTCTGTCCAAGGGCAGAGGGCCCAGGACCAGGCAACTGCTCTATTGTCCAACTTTTAGAGCACCATTATGGGTTTCCTTCAGTGGAAGCATGCACAATGGAATTTTAAGGGTTATTATTTCCATTATTTTCCTTTCTTAGTAGAGTAGTTGCTTAAATGTCAATCCTAAATAGCTCCAGTACTTTGCAAGCTGGTTCAGTTCTCAGCCCGAAGAAAAATCTGTCTTCCTAACACCGTCTGTGAGCTGTTCCTGTAGCTTCCCCGATTATAGACTCCGTATTATTTAAACAAAGAGTCAATTTCTCTGCCCTTTCTGGGAAGGAAACTTAGTCAAGCTTCAGATCAAATGAAGACATGGATGATGTTGATGGCCACAGCGAGGGGCGAAGGCAAAAATGACAACCAACTGGTGATTTCACCGAGAGGTGCAGCATCGTTGCACACCTAAGGGTGTAGGGTCTGTGTGAGAGTTGCTGGTGAGCTGCTTATTCGGCATAGACCTCCAACCTCACTGAGCTTATTTCACTGTAAGAGTTGCTGCTGTTTTCCACGGGCCTCCTGAGGTGCCACGGAACACACCAAATGCTTTTATAAACACGGTCATTTGTGTTTTCCACAGTCTGATAAAATGGATATTATTTTCAAAAAAGGGGCTCATAAAAGAAAAGAATTACTCTTAAGACACTCAGTTGGTTAATGGGTCACCTGGGAATCCAACTAGAATCCCAGTTTTTCATGCAGTCAGCAGAAATAATAGAGTGGCAAAATCAGAAAAAAATGACCATAAGAAAATTCCTGAAATGTCTGTTTCTACTCTCAAAGGTTTTTAGAATTTTTCAGTCATTAGGTGACCTGATCAATTGTGTTTATTGATTTAATACTCTTCCCACAAGCAAGAATGTACTTTCTAACATGTGGCCCCAGCCTGATTAACTTTGCCTACAATTTGGCAACAAAGGACCTGAACAGAAATGGCCAGATCTTGTTGAGATTCCTTTGATCCCTAAGCGTCAGCCCCAGTCTTCTTTCATAAACAATGTCAGCAAATAGACCAGGTTTTGAATCCTGGTTCAGATACGTGGAAGCTGTGAGGATTTGGATAAGTTATTTTAACTTCTGTTCTTTTGTTTGTAAACTGGGGACAATACTACTTGACTAAAAAATTTGTTCTAAGGATGAAATTCTTTTGTGTAAAACATGTGGACAATGTTTGTCTCCTAGAAAATAAATACTAGATCCTTTGCTTCTATGGCAGAATTCTAAACTGGTATAATGCTAACCAGAACATTCCACAAAAGTGCCAGTAGGTAGGACCTTCCCATGGAGAAGCTCTGGACTCAGTAGGAGTCATATGATTGCTGTTTAGTTCTGCTGCCCACGTGTGTGAAGGTGAAAGCTAGATCCAGAAATAATTCCAAATATCTGGGTATTTAAAGATATTAAAGTGGTTAGGTGAGTTTGCCTCTGTTTCTTTCATAGTATCACGTAATAAAATATTCGTTATAAAAGGTATTCAACAGTTCTTCTGCTTCCGTTTCTTTGTCTATAAAATGGGAACATTTGTTTGAATTGACTGCTTCCAAGAAAGAAATGTCAGATACCTAAAAAGGAATCTTTAAGATGTCTTGCTACTAAGATATCATGTGAGTGGTCCGTATCTGATTCCCTGAGTCTTCTTGAAGTAAGGTTTGAATGTACAGATTCTGGCTGAGAGGTTTTGACTCCAGAGACTACAGTCTGAGCATGTTTAGGATCTTTACCAGAGACCGACTTAGGTTTTTCTTCTTGTTTCTCATGCGTTTCTGACATGGATTGCCCAAGTATTCAAAGGGGGGCAGACAAAGTACTCCCAGAGAGTAAGGGAATTCACAAATGGCTGGAGTGTTAGAGAAGAAATGAGGAGAGCCAGGGATTGTGAAAACATTTATCTTCTTGTTCCTTTTCTGTCCCTTTTCTTTTCTTTCCCATCAAAACTTTATATTTTTAGAGACTGTTTTAGTGGAGTTGAGTGGGGTAACTCCTAATCTGTTATTAGTGATTGCAAGCTTTAACCTAGGGAGGGAGTGTTTGAATCTCTGAGAAGGAGTTATTTAATCCAGGCAAATCTCCTATCTCCAGTGAGCAGAGGGGACATTTTTCATGGGAATCTTTCTTACACTTGCTGTTGCCTTTGTCCTCTGCCTTCCCATTCCCATTTAATGCACTGGGAAGCAGAATCCCTGGATTCAGTAAACCCTCCTCATATCTACCCACTGACTGTGCATCCCAATGGTGAATGAAACCAAGGAATCTGCAGAGCAAGAACAAAGTGTGAGTGGATTTCAGTAAGTGTTTATTGAGTAACACCTGGGACATTCCAGGTATGATTTTGAGTGCTGTGGACATGACAGTAAGCAGACTAGGCAAGGTCCCTGCTTCATGGAACATATATTTTAGTGGGGAGAACATGTAATACAGAGAAACATGGCATACAGGCCATCTTCAGAAAATCCAGACTTTATATTTTAGAGCATTTTTAGGGTCACAGCAAATTTCATGGAAAGTACAAGGGGTTCCCATCTAACACCTCTTACCTTTCCCTGGCCTTGGCTTATAGGAGGTACTTTAATACCACACAAAGAGGGAAGAACAGATCACAGATCTCCAGAGAGTAGGGGAATCTCCAAAGACCCGGGGTGTGTTGAAGAAGGGATCCAAGGAGTCAATTAGTGGGGTTATGTACCTCCTTTATATGTTCCTGTATCTAGAGTTTTCCCCACCTGCTCACCACTTGGGCTGATCCATATCCCTGCATATGCAGCAATCAGATGACTAAGGACCAAAACTCCACACTTCCTAAAGTAACCCACAAAATTATAGTCTCTGCAGAAAAATAATTAGAGTTGTAAAGCTCGTAAATATACATCCTTCCTTCCACTTGGCTAGAAAACAATCATACCATCAAGAAACCAAGGGGCTGCCAAAGCTGCTGCTGCCACCGATATCTGATTCCCTACCCAGGCGTGAACTGCTTAGTACCACAGACAGGAAGACCTCTCTGCCAGGGATGATCCTTAGCAAGCTAAGTGGTGGCCTCCTGATTATACCTGCCATCGCAGGGGAGGGTCAAACAAAGGAACCATAGTCTAAACTTCTTCATTTGTTGCCTTTCATTCTTCATATCTTGAATGCATTATGGAGGAGAAAATTGCATCTCCGTAAATCCCTTAAAGAAAAATTCCTGTGTATTGTCACATGTAATCTGAAATTACATTATTTTGATTTCTTATTTATATGTTTATTATTTTTTTTCTCCTACTGAAATGTAAGCTCCAAGAAGGCATGGATTGTATTTTATTCACCACTGTGCTGGGGAGCACTCAAACCAGTGTTTAGTAAGTAGTTGTCAGGTGAGTAAAAGCATAGAAATTGAAATGAATGTGTCATTAAAAGAATAGGAAAAAGGAAAATGAAAAGGAATATTTCTAGAGTGTGAACTGTGTGTCAGGCACATCCTCATCCTTTTACATGGGATGGTCTCTTTTAATCCTCTTTAATCAGTGATTACAAATAGGTATTGTTAACACACCCATTTATATAAACACAACAGGAGCATCAAGCACATTCATCAGATAATGTTTCTTCTGAAAAATCAAAGGAACAGTTGACCCCTGAGACCTAAGATTTGGCCTTTATTTAAACCCTTAAACCCTTATGGGATCATGTGTTTTTCTTTCAGGAATTTAATCAGAAGCATTCCTGAAACAAGGTCTGCTTAACCTGGGAAGCCAGATTGCCCTAGAGTTATGTGTCTCATACAGGAGCCACAAGCCACATGTAGCTATTTAAATTTGAAATAATTAAATGTGAGTAAAATGTAAAAGTTTCTCAGTCACACTAGCCATAGTTAAAGTGCTTGGTAACCACATGTAGCTACTTGTTGGACTTCGAAGGTAAAGGTGATTTCTACCTTCCAGAAAGTTCCGTTGGGCAGTGCTGTCCTAGATATGACTTTTCTGTTGTCATATTTAGTCATGCAACAAGAGTTCTATAACTTCTCCTTCCTCTTGGGAAGGAAATCCACACCTAGCTTCATGGGCTGGTTTGTCATCATTAGCAGCAAGAGTGAATGTGAACTCTCTGTCTCACCTATTATCACAGACATCATTGAGCCTATGTGACAAGGTAAGGAGAAAAACCTTTTAAAAATGAATTTTAGTGATATGTGAGGAAACTCTAAGATGGTATTAGAGGAGAAACCATGATACAATTATATAACCATATAATTGACTATATATTACCATATGATTGAAAATATAATTTTCAGTCTTGCTTATATGTATCTGTATCTGGCCATTTCTGGATCATGGAAATAAAGATGATTTTTTTTTCCTCTTTTTATTTATACTAGTTGACATTTTCTAGTTGTTATAATTAGCACTAAGTATTTTTATAATTAGAAAAGCAAGTTCATTTTTAGAAGGGGAAAAATAACTCTTCAAAATTGAGAACAGGAGGGGACTGGACTGATTCTCCGTGATCTTCAAGAACCACAATTTAGGTAGGATGAGTTTATTTGCAAATTCCTCCCCTCTTCCAATCTTGGGGGTAAAATAACTTCTGAAGTGAAGGAGGAGGATGATTTTGGAACTAAATGTGACAACTAACATTTATTGCCAACTTATGTTTATGTGTGCGATCATTTGCTATTAATAAATGTGTGTGTTCTCACTCCAACTATATCATCAGTCCTCCAGGACAAGGTATCATCTTTGGTTTCTTTGGTCTCTCCAACAGTGCCCTTACTGGCACTTAACAGCCACTGTCGACTGACTGCCTGACAGATTGGCTGACCCTGCCATCACTCTTAGGTTTCAGGCTCACGAAATGTGTTAACATCTTGCCTCATTTTGCTTTGGGTCCGAGAAGTCATGTTCCTTCCAAATTTGCCACATGAAATCCAGCCACTGAAATATAGGAACCATTCATCAGAAACCTTCTCTAGGTTTGTGTGAGTGGCAAGATCCTAATGGAATTTTTCAAAAATTCCATTAGTTTTATGGAAATATGCTGGAAGAGAATGTGTTAAAACGCTTTGATTTTTGAGTGACCACAGCCATCCACACCAGTGTATTTGGCATCTCTAGTAACTGGTTACTTGGAAGGATTTAACAAGGAAGATTTTCTTTTCTTGGGTTGGCTGTTAGAGTGATAAAACATACTGTGAGGCCATTCTGGTTTTAACAGTTTCTCACATCGGCCAAGATTCCCAGAGACAGGAATTACAGTCTACTTTGCCCTCCTCACTCAAATGCAGACCGGGAGATGGAGTCCAGAAAGTTGGGTTTAATATTGAACATCCTCACATATATTTTACCATGTCACAGACCTTTTAAACTTACACACACTGTAACACCCAAATATAGATTGGAGCCATATGACATCTCTGATCACTCTCAGAAATAGGAAAGAAGATAAGAAGGGGAGAATGGATTGGTTTTCACAAAAGGCTAGTGAATGTCTCTATCACTGTCTCTGAATGATTAATGTCCCTATTTGGGGAGTTGGGGGAATTTAGTGGAAAATGTCTTCTCTTCTTGGAGAATATCACACTGAGGACTGCTGTCAGGGAATTTATGGGTGATGATTTTGAGAGCCACATAGGCATATAGATAGCAAATATCATGTATTTTGCTCATTGAGGAGAGATTACATTGTAATAGGTCAACTGCGAATGGTTCATGGAAGTGCCTTTCTCCTAATGAGTATGCTGTGTTTACATGTGTCTTTACAAACTTTGGATACAAACAGGTATCCAAAGTCAAGATCAGTTCAAGGAACTCCCCAAACCACACAGCTTCAATTTCTGGTTCCTTCAAACCACTCAGACTTGTTACTGTTTTGGACTCTCATTAGTGCATGTGTCAAATAGTGGATGTGGGTCAATTAGTGCAGGATCTAGGAACCATAGGCAAGAAGAATATAGCTTCAGGTCTCTGAAGGACCAAGAATATTCCATTTTCTTGGAGTACAGTCTCCTTTTAAAAATATAATGTTGAAATCTTAATCCCATATCGGGGTTGTGCCACATGCCTTCTGTTGTGTCTATTCTTATATTTGGTTATTGTTGAAGGACTCAATTGCTTTTTTGGAAATTTCATTTTCCTTAATAAAATTTACCTTATTTTCAAGAACTTTATCATTGAAAAACAAATTTGCATTTTATTTTACTTGTTCAGCAAATATATACATTATGTGAATTGTATTATTAAAATATATAAAATTATTAATTAGTGATAAAAATTATATAATATGTAAATATTAACTCATTCAATCTTCATAATAACCCACTGAGCTGTACTTACTGCTGTTAATCCCATTTTACCAATTAGGACACAGAGACTCTTCAAGAAGCTAAATAGTTTACCAAGATCACAGTTACATAGTTGAGCTTGGATATGAACCCAGGAAGTCTGGCTCCAGTACTTGCTCTTCACCATTATTAAAATTCAGAAAAATATAAAGGCAAAAAAAATATCTAGAGACATGACATTTTGTAATTTTTATCCTGTGGACACTTCTACATGACTGAGCCTAATCTTTATGTTCAATTTTGTATCTTGCTTTTAAAAAAAAATCTGAATCTTATAATGATTTTTCCACGTTGTTAAATACTCCCTATAAAATTTGTTTTAATGGCCATTTAATGTTCCTATCACGCAAGCATGCCACTCTTTGCTTAACCATTCTCTTGGGGTCATTTTGGCCCCTGTAATTTCTGTTATGCTGTTATGCTCATTAGCAGTATGATGATATTCTCTCTCTCTCTCTCTCTCTCTCTCTCTCTCTCTCTCTCTCTCTCTCTCTCTCTCTCATACCAGGGATTGAATCCAGGGGCACTTATCCACTGAGCCACATCTCCAGCCCCTTGTTTGTATTTTCTGTAGAGACAGGGTCTTGCTAAGTTGCTTAGGGCCTCACAAAATTGCTGAGACTGGCTTTGAATTTGTGATTCTCTTACCTCAGCCTCCCAAGCTGCTGGGAGTATAGGAGTGTGCCACCGCACCCAGCTATGTGATGTCTATCTCTATGAAGAATTTTTTCATAGTTATACTTTTAGGATACTTTCTCAGAAGTAAAATTCCAAACCCAAGAGAATGTATACTCTTGGGATATTTCCACATACAGGTTTTAAAATTGTTTTCCAAAAGAATTGGGGAAAATACACTTTTTGCAATGTCTGTGGCATTGTACCTTCTTCAGCACTCATATATCAGCACTAACAACAGTTTCTAGAGCTCTTTGCTAATGTGATAGGTAGAACGTGGCATTTTACTGATGTTTTGGTTTTTATTTCTTTGATAGCTTGAGGGTTGGCAGTTTGTTCATGTTGGTTGATCAATTATATGAATATTTATGAGTGTTCTATTTGGGTCCTTTGCCTGTCTTGTCTATTGAGATCATACAAAGTCCTTTGGGAATCATAAAGAGAACAGTTTCCCCTTCTTCTCCTTCCTGGACATGGAATTTCCTTAGGTATTTTCGTAGTCTCTATTGCTAGCAAGTATTAAATCATCCCCCAAAACTTATGTGGATTTTTTTTCTGTCAATTCTATATAAGGTGGGCTATTGTCTGCTTATAAAAAAAAAATTATTATTTTAGCTTCTGAGTGTACCCTGAGCATAAATCTGCATTTGATCTCTTTTGGATCATAAACTCCCAGGGGTCCTGTCTGTGTCTCTGGAGCAGTTAAGCACACATTCTTTGTTAGTGTTCATAGGAACCAAAGAATACACCTCCCAGACCAGTGTGATCTGAGCACTTACTCAGGCTGCTTGAGGGTCCTAAAGAGCAGTGAGAAGATTGGTGAGTGCAGTAGACCAGATGCATCAGTGCATCCAAGTTTTACTTAAAGACAGGTAAGAACAACCCAAATAGCACCACTACTACCTGTGCACGGTAGGAGTGGCTCGGATTTCTTTTATAGGCATAAAGCCTTCTAGCCCTAAGAAGAGGCAAATCTAGTGGAAGAAGACAGACAGGACCAGGGCTCCAAAGTCCATGAGTTGGTTCTGTGATGTCCATGATGTAGTGTTTGTGGACGGGATCCTGGGGCACTTCCTCTATTAATGCCTTCACTTTTCTATCAAAGACAGAATGAGAATATCAATAATAAACTGACATTTCTAAAGCACTTTAAAACTTCTAGGTAGACTTCCTTATCCAGTGACTCACTTAATCTTCACAATAGCCCTGTGAAGTAGACTATGACATTCACATTTTACAGTTGAGGAAACAGGCACAATGAAATGTAGCATTAGAAAGCAGCAGAGCTGCGGCTCTCCCTCCAATAAAGTGTAGAATTAAAATTGCATTATTATATTTTTAAAAGCACATTACACTACAAGAAAATAATCTCTTGATTCAAATGTATCATGAAGCAAAAGAGAAAGAAGAAAAAGGTAAGGAATTATGGAAGATTTTGGAGAGCCACAGACTAGGACCACATAGGGAACCAAGGAAAATTTTATTGAGGGAGGAAGAAAAAATTGAAGAGGATAGATGCAGTAAGATCATCAAGAGATTGATGGTAATTCTCAAGTATTAAGAAGTCTTTCCTCATATTTTTTATTATGTAATCACTTTCAGTTTTCCAGCTTACTACCAAGATCAACAATAATAATTGTGAAGTATAGTATATCCAACCAAGGAGTACTATGTACCTATTTAAAATAACTAGGAAGATATAAATATGAATTTTATCCATTGGAAAGACAGGTAGATGGATAAATAGATCTATTTTGTTGTTGTGGTTGTTGTTGTTGTTGTTGTTGTTTGTGTGTTAGGGGAGCCTTCTTAAGAGCTTTCTGTAGGATTTTGCCAAATGTGAAAACAGAATAAAACATAGGATAAAGGACATTAACAAAGATGTATTCAAAACCAGATGGGAAGACCTGGGGTGGGAATGTTCCCTGGAGGTAAGGCTTTAGGTATCCAGGACTCTTGGAGAGTTGACAGTAGGTAAGAAGTCCTTCTTCTTTGGATACTAGAGTACAAACTAAAATGGTGTAAGCCAACACATCTTGAAATCCCTCTGCAGTCAAAGAGCTTCAGCCCAAATTATGTTCCAGATGCTTGTGTTGGAAGATTTTACAAATGGCCCCAAGAGGTAAAGGCATTTCTTTATATGAACCCAGGCTGAGTGAGGTTCTGGCTGGGATGGAATGATCTTGTGCCCTGGAGTAACTCAGTGCCTTGCTTGCATTTCAGGATTTTATGGACAGCTGCAGACCTTCTGCCCCCCTCATTACCCTGAATCCCAGAGAACTGTGCCACCTGGCAGCTCCTGCAGTGTGGTGCCTTCCTTTGAGGACTGCCTGGTCCCCACGTCCATGGGCCAGGCTGGCTTTGACGTTTTCCACAGAGCCTTCTCGACTCACTCAGGCATTGCAGGTGTGTTGGGTGTCTCTGACTTAGAAACTCGGGCCAACAGGCGGAAAAGACCAGGTGGGTTTCCTGTGACTGGACTGGACCAGCCTTGACCAGCACCTGAGAACCTCATATCCTCACTGGGGTACTCCTGAAAGGGCTCCCATCTCCATCCCATCGCAGCCTCACCCACGCTCCGTTTCAGTTGCCAACATCTCTCCCAGACTGTGGCAATGGCCATACAATTCCCAGTCACTTCTCCATCTCTACAGTTCTGCTTTCCAAACTACCTTGATCACTGTGTTCCAAAAATTAGGGACAAAGTACAACGCCCTCTTGCTCAAGTACCTTAAATAGTTTGCACTTGCATAGAGAACAAACTCTTCTTTCAAGTATGACATTTGAGCCCCAGTGGCTTAGTCCCATCCATTCTCCAGACCTCCCCACACATATCTTTCCTACACACTCTTCTCCTGATATTTGCTTGCACCCTGGATCCCTCATACACCTCCCTTCATCTTTGTTCCATTTCTTCCTTCTGGAATATTCTTCCCTATGTCTCCATCTGTGAGAACCCCATTCTATTTGATGTCTCAGCTTTATTGTTGCCTCCTTTTTGAGGCCACCCTCATCCTTCCCTGGAACATTTTTCTTCTACTTAACCTGTATTATATTTTGTGCTGAGTCATGTTTTAGCCAGCAGCCTTCAAGTCCTTTTTCCCCTACTAAGTTCCTAAGGACAGGTACCTGCTGAAGGGCTTACACCAGGCTAGCATTGTGGCCTCATCAGCCTCCAGCCAGCGTGTAGGGAACTATACGATTGTACTGCACAACTGGCCTGTGCAGCATGGCTGGCATTACTGACCTCTTGCCTTCTTTCTCTTCCAGTGTATGATTTGCCTTCAGCTTCCTCAAGCCTTTTTGGGGAGTCTCTTCGCAATGGGCCTGAAGACAACACGTTCTTGCAGATCAGTGCTGTGGACCGTTGTCCTAGCCAGCTCTCCTCTGTCTATACTGAAGGCTAGAAGCATCCCTGGTCTCTGCTGCACATCCAGAACCTTTTGGTTGCTTGCCACCTTTTGTTCTCCTACTCTTACAGAGTGCACGAAGAAGGATGTCAACCAAGTCAGTGGGACCTGTAGGGTCACTGTCTTTGGAAGGACTGGATGGTTCAGAGCTGGCTTTACAGGAATATTTGCAGTTGCTCCTTTTTCTCTCTGGGTTTGCTGGACCAGGTGGCCAGCAGGACTGTCTTCTCAAAGGGAATTTTGAGTCTCACTCTACTGGATACCTGTTACTTCCTGGATGTCAGCCCTCAAAGGACACCAGTGAAATGATGTGCATATGAAAAAGTAGTTTGGGGATGACCCTTGCTGAAAACTCCAAAGAGGGAAGGACAGCCCATTAGCAGGGGCATATCGAGCTGTCTCACCCAGTGTTCTCCCTCATGGCTGCTGGGGCACAAGGAGGGAGATCCATTTCCAAAGCACAGTGTGGTCTTAACACATGGCAACTCCCTGGGTTTCCCTCTTAGATATCCTCATGCTAACCGGTTGCTTCTCAGTATTTCTCCAATGACAAAATAAGTCTTTATATGTCAGCTTTCTACTTTGTTCTTGGATTTTAAAGACTTGTTACTTACATCTTCTTTAAAAAGAAAAAATTTAAAGGTTTGTTCTTTGGATAGAAATCACTATTAATTCAATCACCCAGTTACACTTATTTTGCCACAGTGTGGCTCTGCCTGGCCCCACCCCTGGAATATTAGTTTTACAGTTAGCACAAGGCTACCTGAGGGAAACAGGGTAGGGGCTCTCTCTCTCTCTCTCTCTCTCTCTCTCTCTCTCTCTCTCTCTCTCTCTCTCTCTCTCTCTCTCTCTCTCTCACTCACACACACACACACACACACACACACACACACACACACACACATACACCTACTTGCTCCCAGTGCTGTAGCAGGAACCCTTCTGGGTTGACTGCTCATTGACTTGAAAACATTCAATGGAAAAAGTCATTTGATTGGTCCCCCATTGCCTGCACTCTGGTGTTCTGCCTGAGATGTGCCAGAAAACAGGAGAACAGGATGCATTGCATCACGGCCAGGGTCCTCTTGGAAAACCAAATCAGGGAGGCCTGATCTCCATTTTATTTGCATAGCCTCTGCTCAGCTCCTTCAGGGAGTCCACTTCTGTCTCCTCTGTACTTGTTCCCTCTCTCTTTTTGAAGACATGCCCACCACCTGCCTTGTCCTATCAACTCTTGGAGAAGTAGAGGAAATGGTTCACAAAAGGTGGGCTGAGAAGGGAACCCTTTTTTAGAACTCTAGTTTAAAGGCTTGGAATTTTTCACAGTGCAATTGACAGTTTTATATCAAGCCTAAATAGGAAGTAATTTTCAGTGACACCTTTACAAAGGTATTTAAAAGATACTGTGTCCTAGGGCATAGGCTGTAAAATTTGGCCATACCCCAAAGATTCAGTCCATTACAACATTATGGTACATTCACATTTCAAGTTTCTTTTTCTCTCTTTAAAAAAATTTTTTTCTGAACAAAAGTGAAATAATGCTATTTATCCAACTGAGATAATTGCAGGCTTCAATAAGACAATTAAATAGCTCACTGTCAGACTTGGGATCCTATGACAGTTTGTATCCTGATAGACATGTCCCTCCATTCTGGTTCCAAAATCAGAAATGTTCTACCTGATCCCAGTATTCATTTCAATTCATGGTGGAATAAAGAACCAAGTGTGGATTACATTTTTCAACACAGTTGGTTGATCTAGTTTCTCCAGCTAGTGAGCTGTGTTCTAAGGAGGGCTATCATGCAGGTGTCCAAGTCTGCAAAAGATGTAAATTATCCACTTTATAAAAATATCTGCTGTGCTTTCCAAAAGGATGCACATCAAGCTTCCTTGATAAGCGAGTTCTCAGGCTGCATGTAAAATCCCACCCTGCTGCAAACTTGGTGGGTTGTGTTACTTGGCCTAAGCAAGGAAACATGCATGCTAACATTGGCTCGGTCAGTAGTATCCCTCATTTGTCCTCTGTCACACTCTGGAAAGAAGGGAAGGCTCTGCTATCTTTAGAGAGACCATCTATTTGTTCTTAAATACTGAAGCTTTTACAAGTAATTCAAAATGTATTTTATTTGTGTGATGAGGAGAAAAATGATGTTAAGGCATGGATGGTTGTTATTGCAGTTGATGCTGTCAGCCCTGCTTTGTGGTTTAATTAATTTTAAGTAGAAAGGGGAAAGGACAAAGCATGATGCTAAACCTCAGAGATCAGGGATGTCATATACCTCTTTGGTTGAGAGGAGATGCTGTGAACCAGGCTCTGGTCTCATGGTGGTCTATCACAGTGACCCTGATTCTTCCTTGTCTAAGCTGGGCTTGGGGGGATCCAAAGAATGGCCAGGTGGCAGCAGCACCTGTAGCTCCTCCTTTCTCAGAAAGATTTCAAGACCTGGTCCCTAGGAGAGAGATGTGCTGTCAGAGAGAACATGCAAGAAGCAGGGCCCAGTATGGCTCCTCAGAGTTTCTTGATGACTGCAGGTTGGCAATTAGGGCCTAGGACATGACACATTCGGCTTCCTTCAGACTACACAAGCTGTCCTTAGACTCCAGAATTTCTCTGACTTAAAATTTGTCCCTTGCTTCCTTTCACACTGCAGAAGATTTTTGTGTACTTTCACCAGTATTTTGTATCAGTGAAAGTGGAACTTCAGAAAATCATTTCCTTCCATTTCCTGGCCTTTTTAAGTCTCCATATGTAGCCATTTTCATAAGCATCCAGAGATTGTCATTCCCCTTTAAGAACAAACTAACAAACAAACAACAACAAAAGTGGTGCTTGTGAAAACACACAGCCCCTTTGGCCAATTATCCTATTACACTGAAAAATAAAAAATAAAAAATCAGTACACTTAGAGACCTCTATTTCATTTGCTGCATTATCTTGATTTCCTAAAGGGACTGCATCAAAATGTAGCTTGTAATTTAGTCTCTGATCAGCATTTAAAGATTATTTAAATATTTAATGGGCTTGTCAGGTCTCTCCCTTTGCCCATGTCTTCCCCAAATTACATAGGTGATTTTAACATGGAAGAGAAGTCTTCAGTAGGTCACAGCATAGGTTCCACTGATAGTGAAGTGTTGGTTTTGTTCCATTGTTTTTGAATTAGCAGCTGTCAAGTACACGAGTACACTGATACCAGTTCTGAACAAGGATAACTATTCAACTCTCCCCTCAGAGAACCTGGACTTTTCCATTTGCCACAAAGTATTGGGAATAGTGACTATAAATGTTCAGTGTAATTATTTGGTATTTTATTTGACTGTATTGACCACATCATTTTATAGCAGCATTTCTTATTGGCACTTTTTGTTGGTGGTGTGGAATTTCTGCAGTTACCTTTTCCTCCTTCTCCTTCTTCTCCTTCTTCTCCTTCTCCTTCTCCTTCTCCTTCTCCTTCTCCTTCTCCTTCTCCTTCTCCTTCTCCTTCTCCTTCTTCTTCTTTTTGCTATAGATAAAGCAAAAAAGAAAAACCAAACTCATTGGAGAAATGGTGAGTGTAAAAAAGAAGAGATTTATTTTGTATAGACAGCAAAGCATCCTGTGTAATGTTGCTGACATAAAGCACTTTGGGGGGAAAAAGTGGAAATCTGTTTTCCATAAATCACACAGCTCTTGTACATAGTTATATACACTCACGTAGAGAAGTGAACTGCGTATATCATACTGGATATGGGGCCGATTTTACTCTAGAGGCACATCTGGTGCTTATTGTCATAAATCTTTTAAAGAATTAGGTACACTTTTTTTCTATTAATATGTATAGTTTTGTGATTTGTCACAGTTATGTTTCATATAATCATAAGTTATTTTGTCTTGTTTCATGAAGTCCTTTTTATATGTCAAAAGTGAAATGAAGGGATTGTGCACTTGGTACAGAATAAAACTGGAAATAGAGAATACGCCCTCCTGCCTGAGATCTCCTTTGGCATGTTGCTTTGAAACACAATGGCAGTGAGACTGTTGTTTGTTTGTTTATTTTATTATTTTGTTTTGTTTTGCCATCAGCCTCCTATGTATTGGGATGGTAATTATAATTAAAAGCAGATGGGAGGGGGAAGGGTCCAAGGCCAGCTTTAAAATGCCGCATTGCTTTGGGCCAGAGCTGCAGCCTGGATTTAATTATAGATATGAGGACGAAATGGCAGTAAAAATGAATGTCTCCCCGAATCCTTTACATGTTGGGAGTGTCCATAAATAAAACATGAAGTTTTATTTCATCAGATTTAATTAAAGCTTTTATACATGTTTTATTGGTTATTCTATTAATCCGCTTCACAAACTGGATAAATGTGTGCTAGGGTTTGGGGTTTATTTGTGCCTTTTCAATGTAGCGCTACATCATGCTTCAGAAATGCCTCTAGTGCTTGGTACTCGGGGTGCGGGTTTCAGCATACTGGAGGAGGGGAATTGTAGCCCCATTTTCCTAAAACCCTACACAGCAAGACACAAGCATGGGCTTCTCAGGAGATGATTCCCTGACTTTTCAACCCTCTAATTCCCCAGGAGATCAGAAAGGGACAGTGACCCCTTTCCTGGTGTCCCCATCCTGTCCTTCCTCTGGGTCCATCCATTTAGTGGATGGGAGGGGTCAAGATAGTCTCCCACCTGGATGGCCTGTTAGCCAAGCACAGGAATCTCAAAGCCCATCTGGAGCATTCTTAGCTGAATTTCCCAATACATTTTTAAGACTTGAGAATAATTTTAAGGAAAAGGAAAAAACATAAGAGACAAGGGTCTCATGTACCCACCCTGTCAGGCTCCTCGGGATGAGTGAACAGACACCTTGTGGTTCAGGATTTGCAGGTGGAAAAGGCTCTGACTGAGACGATGCAAAGAGCTCCTATACTTCTTAAAATTACATTGGCTGGTGGGAATGATTTGGTCCAACCTGTTGGAGAACAGTTCAGCATTAAGTAGGAGAGTTGAAGAAATGTCTATCCAATGACCCAACAATTCCACTCATCTTGAGAAACTGCAAAGTCAAAATGGCTCAGATACAAGATGTTCATAGTGATAGCCTCATAGCAGCCCTAAACTGGAAATGACCCATCTGTCCACCAAGAATAAAATGAATCAGTGAACCCTGCCTGAGTGACACGGTGAAAGCTGTGTAGCAAAAGAAATGACAGAATTATAGCCACACAAAATAACTCAAGAGCTTAGCCTCACAAACTAGAGTGTTACGGTTTAGATGTGGTGTCTCCCAAAAGCTCATGTGTGAGACAATGTGAGAGAGGAGGAGGAGAAATGTTTTGGTTATAGCCTTAACCTAATCAGTGAATTAATCCCTGATGGGGTTAACTGAGTGGTGACTGGAGGCAAGTGGGGTGTGGCTGAATGAAGTGGTTCATTGGGGGCATGGCTATGGGGTATATATTTTTGTCTGGTGAGTGGAGTTGCTCTCTCTGCTGTCTGCATGATCGACATGCAAGCATGATCGGCATGTGAGCTGCTTCCCTTTGCCACACTCTCCCTCCATTATGTTCAGCCTCATCTTGAGCCCTGAGGGATGGAGTCCACTATCTATGGATGGAGACCTGAAACCAGATCCCTTAAATAAACTTTTCCTCCTCTACAATTGTGCTGGTCAGGTCTTTTAGTCACAGAAGCAAAAAAAAAAAAAAAAAAAAAAAAGCTGACTAAAACAGAGAGAGGCAGACAGAGGCAAATACACAATATTATTCTATTAGCACATAACTTCAAAACAAGCAAAATTCAATTACAGAGTTTTGGTGGTATACAGAACAGAGGGAAAATATTATCCAGATACTTACCGACTCCAGTTGAGGAGCAAGGGCACATAGGGGACTCCTGGGCTGCTGACCAACAAGGTTTTATTTCTTGATCCACATGTTAGCTTATTTAGATGTTCTTTACAATTATTTAACTACATATATGTTTTGTAGTATTCCATTCAAATAACAGTGAGCACCAAGTCTTTCATCCCCTTCTCCCGAGGTATGCAAACTTCTGTGAAGAGGCAGATGGTACATATTTTAGGCTTTGAGGGCTATCTGGTCTCTGTCTGAACTACTCTGCCAGTGTAGCTCAAAAGCAGTCATAGACAATATGCAAACAAACGGGTGTGGCTGGGTTCCAATAAAACTTTATTTATGGAATGCAAATCCGAATTTCATCTCATCTTCAGATGTCATAAAATATTCTCTTTCTAATTTTTTTTTACCAACTATTTAAAATGGTTAAAAAAAAAAGATTCTTAATTCACAGGTTGTACAAAATAAAAAGGCAGTAAGTAGGCAGTAGGCATGGTTGCTGTCCCTCATCAATCGAAAGAACATTCCCTAGCCTTTCCCATAAATACCCACTCAAAGAAAATGGCAGAGAGGAGCCTCTCTGCTTATTCTTCTGCTACATTGGGTCCTGTTCCTAGAGGAAATTCATGAGTTCTATTGATTTAGCTTTTCTTTGTTTAGATCCTGGGTTCTGCTCCCCGGGATACAGATGAATGCTTAGAGCCTGGAGTGCCATTCGACTTTATCTCTGGATTTAACGTTTTTAATAAAAGGAACTGGGCATCGAGAAATCTGTGAGAATTGGAAAATGAGCACCCATTCTTTCCAAGCTAACCAAATATTTGCTGGATCTTGGCAGCCATAGCTAACCTTTTTCCTCTGAAATGCTGAGAGGTTATAAGTAATGGGAGACTTCATTTTTCTCAGGCCACAGCTCTTATAAGAAGCTGGAATTGCCTCTTGAAACCTACAGGGAAAGGAAAGTCAAAGACGCCACAGAGGGCTGGGGGGTATCAGTGGTAGAGCCCGTGCTCAGCGTGAGCAAGGCCCTGGGTTCTATCCATTGAGAAGTGGTTGTAGCAGAGTCAGGGTCACTGACAGCTCTGACGGTCTGTGCCCTCTGCCTGGCAAGATGGCAGCTGACCATCCCAAGCCCTCCTCCTTGACCCTGATTTCCCATAATACCCAGCTCCCTAACTGCCTAACTTGGGAGCTTGTCAAGCCTGACAGTGCTGCCTGCTGGGTTCTCATACTTACAGGAGAGAATGAGGCTGAATTCACATGGGTGCAAGTGTATGCCTCTCTTTGTGTCTCTAGCCTGTGATAAAATTGGTTGTTCCCAAAATATGGTTCTTCGTGAGTTCTAAGTCATCTGCTAAATATTAGCTGGGACTAAATCCTCTTCAGCAGGTTTCCCTGATGGCTTCACATGCTTTGTATTTTGTATGTATGCTACTTAGACTACAGAGGGTACAGGTATTTGGAGTAAAATAACTCAAAAATTTTAAAGAGAAGTTGAATTAGGAGAAAACTGAGTGAGTCCATCATTTTACAGAGGAGGAAACTGGGGTTTTTTTCATTCATTTTTTTTTCATTCATTTACTCATTCAACATTTATTTTATGCCTACTATATGAAAAATAAACAAAAGCAGAGGTGGCTCATCTTCACATAGCTAAAGGGGATTCTGAGAATCATGTGCCTGAGAATTTTGCCTTGGGCTTGTTAACAATGCACATTCTAGAGCTACTAAATGTACATCAAGAGTTACTGAATTGGAATTTTTAGTGAGATGGAGGCATCTGTATCTTAATAGGTTCTTTAGGTCCTTGTTTAGGCAAACTGAAGTTAAACTCCTTTGATATAGTGGGGACAGGCTATTCAACAGGACAACTGTGTATAAGAACAGCTCTGCAGAAGAGGGGTTCCCAATTCCTTCTTGAAGAGAGAGAAGGACAGGGTCAAAAAGCACCTTGGTTTACAGAAGGGGAGAGAGGGTGTCTGAAGTAACCCTGAAGAGAAAGTAGAACTTCAAGAATCAAAGAAGCAGGGGCTGGGGATGTGGCTCAAGCGGTAGCGCGCTCGCCTGGCATGCGTGCGGCCCGGGTTCGATCCTCAGCACCACGTACAAACAAAGATGTTGTGTCCGCCGAAAACTAAAAAATAAATATTAAAATTCTCTCTCTCTCTCTCTCTCTCTCTCTCTCTCTCTCTCTCTCTCTCAAACAAAAATCAAGAAGCAGAGGAAGGGCACACCAGAGAGAACAGAGCATGTGCAGAACCATAAGAGAAGAAAGTCACCCAATAGGTTAATTAGAGGGACGCAGGTGATCCCATCTCTGCTCTGAGTGTAAAACTGTATGCTGTACCGTATGGTCAGCAGCTTCATTTGATTTCCATGTCTGTTACTGCATCCAGAGACCAATGCAATTGCAATGGGGTTTGTGTAAGCATACACTATGATATACACAATGACATGCACCACGATAACCCTTTCCATGCAGGCTTGCCAAGCCCAGAACACTGTTTCCCAAACCAGCAGGAGATGGTAAGTTCCTAGTTACCCTGCCAAAAGGGTTCCACCATCAAATTAATTTGAGGAATGATGGGTCAATGTTGCATAGATGTCTTTTCTTTAGGACTTCCCAGAGACTTCCCTATGCTAATGTGCATCGTGACTCTTCAAGAGGGAGTCAGGGGCCCTTTTGCCCAAAATCACCTTGTTAGTATTATGGTTCCGTGGTTCCTCAAAAAGTTAGACATATCATTACCATATGACTCAGCAGTTCCACTCTTAATTCAAAAGAATTAGAAGCAAGAACTCAGGCACGGCCAGGCACCACATAACGATGGTTTGATCAACAATGAGGCACATGTCCAAGGATGATCCTGTAATATTTCAATGAAACTGATAGACTCCTATCACCTGGTGATGTCACAGCCATTATAAGGTCACAGAACAACACGTTACTCACACTTGTGGGTGATGCCAATACATAAACAAACCTAGTCTATTGCCGGTTGTATAGAAGTATAGGACTTAAAATTATGTACTGTCCATAATCTTTGACAATGATAATAAACCACTATGTTATTGGTTTATGTATTTACCACATATATTTCTTATCATTATTTCAGCTTTTTTTAAAAAGCTGACCACAAAACTATGCTTGTGTCACACAGGCAGCAGGCTCATGCCTCTTGTTTACTATGTCTCTTTTTTTAAACTTTATTTATTTATTTTTTATATGGTGCTGAGGATCGAACCCAGGGTCTTGAGCGTGCTAGGTGAGCACTCTACCCCTGAGCCACAACCCAGCCCCACCATGTCTCTTGATTGTATCTGGAGGCCATGGTAGTGTTGACCTTTGCCATCTAGGTCTGTGTAAGCATACACTATGATGTTCACACAATGACAAAATCGTCTATTTCTCAGAATGTGTCCCCATCACTAAGCAGTGCATGACTGGGCTTGTATACTAATATCCGTGGTAGTAGTAATATTTACAATATCCAAAAGGTAGAAACAATTTAAAATGCCCAATAATGGGTAGATGGTAGACAAACAAAATGTGATTTATACATATACTGGAATATCATTCAGTCTTTAAAAAGGACACTCTGATATGTGCTAAACCTTAGATGAACCTCAAAGACATTATGCTAAGTGAAAAAGTCAGGCACAAAAGGGACAAATATTATGTGATTCCCCTTATATGAGGTACCTAGAATAGTCAAATATAGAATAGTGGTTATCAGGGACTGGGGGAGAGGGAACAGGGAGTTATTATTTAACATGCACAAAGTTTCTGTTTGAAAAGATGAATTTTTTTGGAGATGGATAGTGGTGATGTTTGCAGAAAATTGTGAATGTATTTAAAACCACTGAATTATATACTTAAAATGGTTTAAATGATCAATTTTGTGGTACACATATCTCGTTGTTGGTTGTTATGGTACCAGGGATTGAACCCAGGTATGCTTAACCACTGAGCCACATCCCCAGCTCCTTTTTAATGTTTTATTTAGAGACAGGGTCTCACTAAGTAGCTTATAGTCTCACTAAATTGCTGAGTCTGTCTTTGAACTTGTGATCCTCCTATCTCAGCCTCCTGAGCTGCTGGGATTACAAGCTTGCAACCATACCCAACTATTATGCATATTTTACCATAACTGTAAAACAAAGATTGTGCACGAAGAGCACCTAACACTATGCCTAACGCCTAGTAGACAGTTAAAAAATTGTGCAAGCACCTTTTGGGGCAGCATTCCTTATAATGTTCTTTGGAAATCTCCCCTCCTCTGCAGATAAACGGGAGTAGAACCCAGCCTGGACCAGTATTTGGGGCTGACAGGTGGATATGGTGACTAGCTTGCTAAGAAGGAAGAGGAAGAGAAGCTAAGGAGGAAATGAGAAGGTTGTTTGAAAGAACTGCACAAAGGGTTCTAAGTTTGCAGCATTGTGACTGCTGTGAATTCTTGGAAAATAAGGAAGGAAAAGAAAGGAATGTGGAAGGAAGGGGGCTGGATATTAGTGTAGCAGAAGGAAGAGGTAGTGAACTAAGGGAAAATTCCAGAAGCATTCATTACTTTAGATCTACATGATCCCAATGTGAGCAAATGCAGACATTTGTTTGAATTTCATTCATTTAACAATTGTTTGCTGAGCCCGTATCCAAACAACATACCAGTTACTATACTAGGTGCAGAAGACAAGGCAGAAAAGAAGATACCCATTATCACCGTCCCCACAATGTCATATTCTAGTGGACTGGCATTTCAAGTGGTTTATTTTGGTTGTTTGCAGTATGGGGTCTGCACAAAGTAGGGTTCCCCAGGAAAGAGATGCTAAGACAGAGCTGGAAGTATAAAGGTTTACTTAAGAAAGGAACAGAGAGAAAGATGGATCAGACAGAGGGTGCCATCAGACTATGATGCCGGACAAAGAGAAGCTCTGCCAGACCATTGGGATGCTCCTGTGCAAATATTGGTCTTACCAGTAAAACAGTTTTGTGTTGAGCAGAAACAACAAGGCTGTTGTAGCACCCCCTTGCTGAAGCACCCCCTTGTGAAGAGAATCTTGACTATCACTGTCTTGATCATTCATTGCTGAGGGTCCTTCCAGAGTGCTGCAAAGCTAAGGAGGTCTGTGAAAGAATCATTGCTGTCCACTTACCCCCAATCCAGGTAGCTGAGGATATGATCAGCATTGTTCTGTGCCTGCCACATGGATTACAGAGGAACACATAGATCCACCATCATTATGTGGACTAATTTGTAAAGAAGAATACATTTGACACACTGAACACACACTTTTGAAAAGGGTTTCCTGCGTCAACCCCTCCCCTACTGGCTCTCTCTCTCTCTCTCTCTCTCTCTCTCTCTCTCTCTCTCTCTCTCACACACACACACACACACACACACACACACTCACACACACACACACACAGTGGGGCACTTGGACTTCAGAATCTCAAAACTATTGTGTTTTCCTCCTGGAAGGCATCAAGAAAGGGCATGGACTTGGGTGTCAGGCAGATCTTGTTTTCTGCCACTTATGTTTTGCAACCCCAGAAGCAAGTTATTAATCTCCACTTCTTGGAGCCCACTTCTTTGAGCAGAAATCATAGCACTCATCTCACAGACAATGAGATAAATATATAGTTTTTGTTACATAGTCCCAGGTACATGTTAAGTACTACTAGAAGGTCGCTATCATCTTTTAAAAATCACTGATCCTGCACCCTGAGTGGGATGATCATTCAGTAGGAGACCAATGCACAGACCATAGTTATGAGATCAGTGTACAGAAGCAGAAAGGAAATGAGCTAGCCCAGGATGCACCTGTAGTAAAATCCTCCAGTGATGTTGCCTATGGAGATAGGTCTTTATCTTAAGCTCATTTCCAACTTGTGGTTCATATAGAGGCATCTTTAGTACCTTCTAGGGATCCATCAAAAAGATAGTACAGAACCATGTCTACAAGCAAAAAAAAAAAAGAGAGAGAACCTTCTATACTGGTCCCATGCTCAAAGGGCTCCATTAGGACCATCCTCCAGCCATCCTTCAGCCATGCAGCCTACACAATGGAGAGTTTATGTGGCCAAAGAAATGTCTCCATCCAAATGTCACTTGGGTTCCCCTCATGGACTTATACCAGATATCTAGAACTCCTACACTTCCCTGTCCAAATGACACCGTGCTGCTCCCAAGGCCAGCAAGGACTCGTTTCTCAAGTTCATTCTTCCATGAGTGGATTTGGTCTCTAGGACATGCATCCCAAAGCCTGAGAGGAGACCAGGGTAAAGCCTGAGAGCTGGGTGGGGGATTATAGATGGAACTAGATATAGAGTGTCTAAGTATGACAAATGAAGACTGATTGAAGATGGATCCGGGTGTTTGAAGGAAAGGGGGATGGGCACAGGTGGGCCGGGCTTTCCTGGCCTCTTGCATACTCTTGTCAGGAAAATCCAAGGGATCTCTGATTATTCTAAATCCAGCCAGGTTGGATAGTTTAGATCTTGAAAGTCCCCCCCCACAGACTTGATATTGAAGGCTTGGTGAGCAGCCTGTGGTGCTACTGGGAGGCAGTAGAACCTTTCAGAGGTGGGCCTAGTGGAAGGCAGTTAGATCACTAGGGGTACACTTTTTGAAAAGGATATTGGAACCACAGCCTCTTCCTGTTTTTCTCTTTGCCTCCCAGCCATGATGAGGTGAATAGTCTTAGTCCACCCTGCCCTCCAGACTTCCATGATCTGCCCCATCACAGGCTCAAAAGCAGAGGAGCCAATTGAAGACCGTGGACTAAACCTTCTGAAACTGTGAGCCCAAACAAGCCCTTCCTCCTTTTAAGTTGGTTCTCAGGTTTTCACAGTGATAGAAAGCTGACTAATGACACCTGGCCTTCCGGAATGTTGTGATAGTATAATTGTTAAGATAAAAGGAGATCGCATATTTTTATTTAACAGGTTTTTTTAGCTTGCTTTGGAATTTTTAAATATTTAGATTTATGAGTGCATAGGCCTCCATTTGCAAACTTGCCCCAGGCCCTGTAAATATTAGAGGCAGACCTGCGAGAATTCTTCGAGCCTTAGAGCCTTAGAGTCAACAACCCCAAATACTATGAGAGAAGATGTGCAGTGCAGATTGTAAAGTCCACGAAAAATCATTAAGGAGTTGTCAGAGCAGCAGGACTCAACAAATACCTTGACAGTTGCCAGACAGCAAATGGTGCACACTGCAAACATTTGTTGTAGCCTAATACTGTATAAAACAGAATAAAGCATTGTCATTTCTAATCCAAGTGCTTCCTGGGTTGGCTGTGCTCTACAGCCAACTGAACATCTGTAGACCACATCCCTATTCAGGGTATACCAAACATCTGTACAGCTCAGTTCTTTGTGTTGCCCATGTATCTAGCATGAATCATTACACTCTATGCTGAAGAACTGCTTTCTGGGATACCCCCTTTCCTGCAAATGTGCATGGCATGTTAAGCTAACAGCCTCTCTGGGGTATTGTGGAGTACATTTGTGTTGTCCATCCACACAGCTGGGTCTTTTTTTTTTTTTTTTTTTTTTTTTGGTGTTGAGGAGTACTGGGGATTGAACTCAAGGGAACTCAACCACTGAACCACATCCCCAGCCCTATTTTGTATTTTATTTAGAGACAGGGTCTTACTGAATTGCTTAGCACCTCCCTTTTGCTGAGGCTGGCTTTGAACTTGTGATCCTCTTGCCTCAGCCTCCCGAGCCAGTGGGATTACAGGCATGCCCCACCACACCCAGCACAGCTGGTTCTTTTATCATCAACTCCAACATCTCCTCTTTTCTCCCTGCATATACCCTATGCTCACTTCTCCTTAGACTTCCAGATTCCTCTCCCCAGAAAGAGTTTATGTCTGAGGCCAAAGGTCCATGGCAGAAGAGGACCACTCGTGTTCTAGACCTGCATGCCTGTCTGAGCAATTAGAGCTAGTCACTGAAAGCTATCTAGTCCTGGTGCCTCCTTTGATACTGCAATATAACTGAAACGCTAAGATAGTAGCTTATCCAAGGTAACATCTAGTGAATGAAACAACCAAAACAGTAAGCCTAGCTCTTCCTCTTCCTCTGTGATCATTTCTTCTGCCCCTGCCCCTTATCAAAACAACTGTGCTGAGCTATTATTGGGAACACTTGTCCATAACTGTGGGAGAAGCAAACCTGCTTTGGGAAATGCTTTTGGTCCATTCTCCTTTTTGCAGTAGATCTTAGGCTGCCTGGGTGGGCTCTGACCAGCTGGTCTAAGATCAGTGCTGCTGCAGCTATAGAACAACACCACAACAGGAACAATGCCGCAGTCTGGCTGGGCACAAAATCACGAGCCACTCACAGCCTTGTAGATTCAAACAGCAATTCTTTATTCCCGAACTGTCACCGGCACTCTACACGCACGTTCTGGGGAAAATCCACACTTCCACTGGGCTCTGCATCCCAAAATACTCTCAGAATCCCGAGAGAGAGAACTCTATGGGAACTCAAGGAGCAGGTGGGCGCCTGAGGCAGCAGGACCCTATTCCCAGCAGGGTCCACCTTAAACCTGGAACCGCCCTAAACCCAAGGAGCGGGATACTCCCTATTCCCAGCAGGATACACCCTAAACCTGGACCCACCCTAATCCAGCAGGATCCTCCCTAAACCCGGATCCACCCTGGTCCTTGAGCAGGGTCACCTTACTCAAACATTCATGCAATGTCACTGCAAATGACCTGGGTCCAAGGCAAGCCCATTTCCACAATGGAGAATCCTCCCTCTAAGCAACATGGGGTAGGCTGACAAGGAAATTGCCATGCGTCATTCTACTTAGCTATGGCTCTCAGCAGAACAACATGAGAAGAGCATTGGTCTAACAATCTGGAGACCAAGCTCTAGCATTTCTGCCTGGAGTTTGAGTGTCACGATGAGATAGCCTCATAATTTACTTCATCTCTATCACTTAAACAAACTGCTACCACTCTGAATCCAGATTCTGTATTCAATGAGGATTATACTTGAGTTGCAGCAATCTTGGGGGCTTCATGGATGCCTATAAATACTGATTTCCCTTCCCTTCCTATAAAATTCAAGGAGTTGAAGCAAAATGTTCTATACCACTCAGACATGCATTTGTGCTGTCACTTGGCTTCCGACCCAGTATTTTCTCCAGGATCCATGATTTTTTTTTTCCTATTAGGTCGTCCCCCTCCCTCCCAGGCCTGCTGCCTCGGTTGAAAAGTTTGCTATGAAACTATTCTTGCTCACCTTCCCAGACCATGAGGGACTTTGTAGCCAGGGCCAATCTACCTGGCATTTAGAACTATCAATGTTTCACTGATATGATAGATCCAGGATGTGACCTGTGGCAGGATTGCCTTCTGTGATGCCTGAGAGAGGTTTCAGGTGAGATCTGAAGTCACAGGGCATGCCCTCCTGAAGCACGGGAATCACAGAGATCATATCAGCTGGAGATCCTCCACCCAGAAAGGCTACAACTGCACAGAACAATGTCCAGGTTTCTTCTTCCCTACTCCTGGGCTCAACCTTGGGACTGGTGCAGACAGCACAGTTCTGGGAGTAAAAATCAAGTTGTCAGAGGGTAAAAGAGAAATCCTACATAACCAGACTGAAAGCAATAACACTTCTGTTTACAAGTAACAAAAACCAACCTTCCTTTGCTCAAATTGAGAAGGGAAAGTTACTGTAGAGACACAGGGTATCAATAAAATGAGCTATCAGAAATGGAACTGAAAGCTAACCAGTGCTCAGCTCCCTTGCTTTCTGTCTTTTCTCTCTTCTCATTTTGGCCTAGTTCTACCATCTCTGCAGACCTGACTCTTCTGTTTCTCTTATCTACAAAACTGGTGAATGGTGTTTTCTCCTACACTTGCAAGCTTGTACTTTACCAACCTAAAGAGGGAAAAGGCAGTAAGTCAGTCAATCCCTCTATTTACATAGATAACTAGAAAGATGTACCTATAGATATAGATAGATACAGATACGAATGTCTGTCCTATCCATTTGGGTTTCAAGTCACAAAGAAAGGATTCTGAGCACCCATTTGGCTCAGGTACCCAGCTTTAGTCTAATCAATCATCCCCAGCACTTGGTATGTTAGTTAATAGAGACCTCACAATGAATGAGGGGGCAAGAACTTGGGTCTTTATGAGTGTAAGCATGTGATCCAAAAGGTATCCACAGTGGCCTAATGAATTGGGCCACTCTGAGCCAGGATCATGACTCTAACAGTCGAGGGAGAGTCCAATAGTTCCAGGATTACCACATACCAACATAGTGAATGAACAGTGATCCTTAGTCGGCAGACACTTATCTAAACCTGACTTGATTGAGCTGTCATCAGGCAAATCTGCTCCTCTTTTATTATCACGAGTTTTTGCTGCAGCATTTATTCTGAATTCAGACCAGTCAGTAGTTGAGAGAAAGGTCTTTATCTGTGGGTCTCCCCAAGAGGTACACGCACAGTGCCATCACTCACTGTCTCTCCCCAATCTGTGCATTCTGCATGACTCATGTTCTGTCTAGAAGCTGCATTCTTTCTGAAGAACCATCAGCTTTGGGAGCATTGAGATGATGGGCTTAAAATACTTGGGAGGGCATCAAGGGGATGAGCAACAGATGTGCTGTTTGAGTGCACTTTCCTTTATTCAAAACTTCGAATGAAAATCCTGTTACTAAACATTTCTGACCATATAACCATGCTTATACCACCTTAAAAAAAAGAATGACTTATTAACATTTCAGGAATTTCACATGCTCTCTTCAGTGGGTTTTTTAAATCTCATCCATCATACCTGTCACATCCAACAGCATTCCATTGAACTTCTGCAGTTGGATTTCTGGGAAGATAAGGTGTCATTCTGAATTGTACTCCTATGAGTCCCACAAGTTCTCAGATTGAATCAGAGACAAAACCATCTCTTTAATTATTATTCATCCTTTCTGGGGATTCAAGAAAGCATCAGAAAATGTTCCCATCTTGGACTGGAGCACTGTCTTAGGATCCCCTGTGACATAACATCCATTATAACACTTCCATTTGGTGTTGTATTGGAGATCCTGCTCAGCACCGTGAGGGCAGAAAAACAGAAATAAAGGCTTCTATTCCTGCTACAGTGGTTAACTACTGTAGGCTGCTGGTTCCTCCCATCAAGTCAAATCTGTAGAAATTAAAAGCAAGAAGGAAATGTGGATCACAGAAAGAGCAATAAAATCTGCAACCCTGAGAAACTCCTGGGGGATGTTGAAATCAGTGTCAACTCAGAGTGAGAGTTGGAAGGTGGGACGGTGTGAAGGAAGGTAGCTAAAGCCCTGAGAAAGGATGACCGAAGGAAAAGATGACAGTGAAGACTTCAGATTTGGCTTTTACCTCTCCCTTACATCTCCCTGGGACCAACTCTGCCTGCCTTCTCACTTAGAAGTCCGTTGTCACATCTCAGTCCACTAATATTGGGGAGTATGAGAGTTTTAGAAAAATCCTGCTAGGAGGAGAGATTGATGAAAACTGCTAGGGAGCTGCCTCATGAACTCATGAACCTCTCTATCCTACTCCCACCTCAACTTCCCCAGGGATTCTGAGG
Organism: Urocitellus parryii; assembly: GCF_045843805.1. NCBI lineage: Eukaryota > Metazoa > Chordata > Mammalia > Rodentia > Sciuridae > Urocitellus > Urocitellus parryii. Next base: position 146,924,967 of record NC_135534.1, on the reverse strand, counting down.
ACAGCCAGGGAGGCTGCCCCCCCTCATACTGCTTTGGTCTAAGGACTCAAAACCCCATGGAGTCTGATGAAAGAAATGTAATGGCCAACAGTGGTGCTGCGGTTCTTTCTGCAGCACTGTACCTTGGGCTTTGCCCACCCTTTTGCCCTTAAACCTCCCAGCACTGATAGTGACCTTTTAAAATACGCACTGCCAGATGAGTCAATGATCCCCGCAGGGGGACTTGAGCTCACAAGCTAAAATAACTAGACTCCTGTGTTGTGCCACAAACTGCAGCAAATGCCATTTGAAGCAAATATTAGAAAAAGAGAAAACAAAATTTTAAGTAAACCTGTGAACATATTTAAGGAAATGAGGAAAACTATTACCATTATTGAAGAAGAACCAAAAAAAATCTATAAATAATCAGGGGAAATATTAGCTAAGAAAGATGGAATGATTGGAAAGAAAAGACAGAAGGATGGATACAACTGGAAGAAATGAATTAATAAAGTAGAATATCATATTAAGGCCTCCTAAAAGCTAATACTAAAAGAGAAAAGGAAGAAAAGGTGAAGAAAAATCCAAAGAAATGGGTCATATAAATAAAAACATGAACACCCAGAAGTTAGAAACTCTAGAAGGCGAAGAAAATTAAAATGAAGAAAAACATTTGAAAAAAATGAAAAATAGCTTTTTCTTAACTGGATAAAAATGAAACTCTTTGGATTAAATAAGCCTACGTACTGACAAACACAAGAAATGAAGAAAAGTTGACAACTAAATACAGAAAAATATGCAGACACCAAAGGCAAAGAAAAATAACCAGTAATTCTACACAGAAAAAACAGGTCAACCACAAAGGAGTGAGCATAATCTCACAATTTTCAATAGTAATGCCACTGCAAGAGGCAAGCCATGAAGACACAGCACTTTCAGGGAAATAGAGGAAAGAAGAAGAACAGAGAGAAGTAGCATAAAGGAAGCACAATAGCTGGAAAATCCAAAGCAAGACAAGGAAATTATGTTCTAATATGAAAGTAATTATAATGGATAATTAAATTCATTTAAAAGACAGATTCTCAGATTGAACTAATAAAAAAAGAGGTTTCAACTATATGGGACTAAATTAACTTATTGCAAACAAAAAAGCTTAAAATAAATAGATAGGAAAATATTATCCAAGGTAAGGCTAAAGTTGCAATCCTAATTTTTTTTTTTTTCAAAGCAGGATCTTGTTTAATGAGAAAACACACACAGCTAATACAATGTACAGGAGCCAATCAGGATAAAGGTCAGCAGGGTGGGGAGAGTTTATGTATACACCCATCCTATAGGCAGTAATGGGAGATATGAACTGTCCACGAGGGCAGAAGGGTTCTGAGCCTATCCTAGAGGTGGTACGATTTTTCATCACAACCCATGGCAATGCCTTCTGGCTGATCGCCAGGCGCTATCTTAGCCACTTGTGGCCCCAGGACCAGGAAGTGGGTAGCAGCCACAAGTTAGGTTTCCTCCTTTCTGATGCAACATGCCCCACATGTTACATCATTCCCTACATCTCCCCCTTTTTGTTTTATTAGCAGGTGTTTGCCTTACTCGAGAGTGTGCCTGTCTTAGGTTGGCCCCCTTTGGGGATCTTACCCATCCTTGACTACCACTCTGGCTCTTCAGGCAGTTCATCTGCAGGGTCACCAGACCCAATGGAAAGCCTCAAGGAAGGGAGATGGCTATCACCTACAAAGGAAACCTTTCTGCTCCCGGCTTACACCTGCGCATCCTGGTAGGAGCCGTGGCCAACCTCATAGGGTTCCCAGTCAGTATCTTGTAAGACAGCATATTGCTGCCAGACCACCATCAGTTGAACAGCTCTGGCTCAATCCTTGAGAAACTGGAGGAGCCTGTTGATTACACAAGGTCCAAATGTAAATACAAGAATTATAGTAACCAAGGGACCTACAAAGGGGAGAAGGTAAGGAAGCCATCCATCCAACCCAGTCCATAAGAAGCTCGATTGCAGCTCATTTCGTCGATTTTCAAGGTCTTCTTGTAATTTCCTGATCTTGTTCTGGACGATACCAGAGAGATTGGCATAGAAGCAGCACTCCTCCTTTAGAAAGAGGCATAATCCCCCTTCTTGTACAGTAAGCAGGTCCAGGCCATGACAGTTTTGGAGGACTACTGCAGCCAAGGAATCAAGTTGAGATTGCAGGTCCAAGATAGTGCTGGCAACATGGTGCATATCATCTATCATCTGATGAAAAAGCTTATTGTAAAGAAGTACCGAGGCCAGCACGTCCAGTTCCCATTCCCATGGCCACGATGAATGCCACAAGGGAGACAATGAGGAGTACGGTCACAACCAGGCAAAGTGTCCAGAATGGTCTTTTCATTCCTTGGAACTCGCTTGGCTTGGCTCGCCGTTGGTGAACTGACTTCTTCGTGTCCCTGTTAGGGCACCAGATGTTGGGGTTTTTAGCCCTCATTCCCTCCTGACCTGTGGGAGAGTTGGGGAGAGCACGCCCTGACCAGGACAAGCCAAGAAAGGAGAGGGCCGACTGACCACGGGCACCCAGCCCTCCCTCACTGGAGGACAATCAGACGCTTCAGGGAGACCAGTCAAAGCAGGATCTCCCTAATCTTTTAAATTTGTTCTTTTTAGTTATACATGACCATAGAATGTATTTTGACTTATCAAACATACATGGAGTATAATTTCCCATTTTTGTGGTTGTACATGATGTGGAGTTACACTGGTCATGTATTCATATATGAACATAAAAAAGTTATGTCCAATTTATTCTAGTGTCTTTTTCATTCCCAGCCCCTCTTTTCTCTCCACTCCCCACTGTCCAAACTGGTGAACATCCACTCCCCTCCATTATAAGTCAGCATCTGCATATCCAAGAGAATAACTGGCCTCTGGTTTTTTGGGATTGGCCTATTTCACTTAGCATAATAGTCTCCAGTTCCATCCATTTACCAGCAAATGACATAATTTCATTCTTCGTTATGGTTGAGTAATAGTCCCTTATGTATATGTACCATTCATCTGTTGAAGGGCACCTAGGTTGATCCCACAGCTTAGCTATTGTGAATTGAGTTGCTATAAATATTGATGTGGCTCTGTCACTATAGTATGCTAATTTTAAGTCCTTTGGGTATATGCCAAGAATTATGATAACTGGTCAGTCCAAGTTTTCTTAGGATTCTCTGTATTGCTTTCCATAATGGTTGCACCAATTTGCAGTCCTACCAAAAATGTATGAGTGTACCTTTTCCCCCACATTTTTGCCAACATTTATTGTTACTTATATTCTTGATAATTGTCATTATGACTGGAGTGATATGAATTATATAAAATATAATTTTATGTAAACTTTAGTTTTTAATTTGCATTTCTCTCATTGCTAGTGGTATTGAATATTTTTTCATGTATTTGTTGACCATTCATATTTCTTCTTTTGTTAAGTGTCTGTTCAGTTCCTTAGTCCATTTATTGATTGGGTTATTTGGGGGTTTTTTTGTTTGTTTTTTTTGGTGTAAAGTTTTTTGAGTTCTTTATATATCCTGGAGATTAATGCTCTATTTGAGGTACAGATGACAAAGATTTTCTTCCATTCTATAGGCTCTCTCTTCACATTCTTGATTGTTTCCTTTGCTGTGAAGAAGTTTCTCAGTTTGATGCATCTCATTTATTGATTCTTGATTTTACTTCTTGCACTTTAGGAGTCTTGTTGAAGATTTGGGGCCTACATTTTCTTCTAGTAGGCACAGGATCTCTGTCTAATGGCTAGGTCCTTGATCCACTTTGAGTTGGGTTTTGTGCAAGGTCAGAGATAAGGGCCTAATTTTATTTTGTTATATATGGATTTCCAGTTTTCCAGCACCATTTGTTGAGGCTATCTTTTCTCTGATTCAGGTTTACGGCACTTTTGTCTAGTATGAGACAACTGTATTAAGCAGGTTTGTCTCTGTGTCTTCTATTTTGTACCATTGGTCTTCATGTCTATTTTGGTGCCAATACCATGCCATTTTTGTTACTATAGTTCTGTAATATAACTTAAGGTCTGGTATTGTGATGCTTTCTGCTTCATTTTTCTCACTGAGGGTTGCTTTGGCTATCCTGGGCCTCTTATTTTTCCAAATGAATTTCATGATTGCTTTTTCTATTTCTGTGAAGAATATCATTGGAAGTTTAATAGGAATTGCATTAAATCTTTATAGCATGCAATCCTAATTTTTAACAGTTGTCATTTAAGAAAAGTATAATTTAAGAAACAAAGAATGCCTTATATTACAAGTATAAGGAACTGAACAGATACTTAAGTCCTTTGGGTATATGTCAAGAAGTATGATAAGTGGTTCAAATGGTAGTTCCATTACAAGTTTTACATTGATCATAAACATCTATACATACACTTAATAATTAGCAAGCAACAATTGAAAAAAAACAAAAAGACATGTCCATTAATGTTAGTCTCTGATTTTAACACACTAATTTGAGGAATTGAAATGAGTAAATCAGGCAGAAAAATAGGCACATTTCTCAAAAATGTGCCACAACAGATAGGCTTGTGCTGATATGTACAGAATTATATGCAATAGAAGCATATAATTCACATTCTTTGGGGTTTATATAGAAGAATTTTATAAAAATAGACCTGAGGAAGTCAAATTGGCTTGGAATTTTAGGTTTGCTTTAATCTTCTGAAGACTTCACATTAACCAGTCCTTTCACAACTTCCATGACTGGGAAGAGAGTGTGGACATTGCACTCAGGCTTCTACATGCTTTCATCTGGCAATGACAGGCAGAGTTCCATTCTTGAATCTTTGGATAGAGAACTTAACAGGGTTATGCCCAACTTTCAGATGCAGGGAAATTGTATTTTCCTATATTCTAGAAGAGATAGAAAACCATATCAGTAATAGCAGCAATGCCTACCAGAAGCAATTGAATGAAATAGAAAATCCACAAGGCCAAAATATGCACACAGAAAAATAGAGAAATCTTTAAAAACTAGTTCTGAATGAAAGAAAATAGGAACATAAAGTAAAAACATGCCACAATATATTTATATAAATGTACAATGTGTGCAAATGTACAAAAACACACATACATTTCAAACACATTAGCATAGGTGTCTATATGGGAAAGGAAAACAGCAGTAAAGTATGGGGATAAAGATAACATATAAATCAATAAAGAAGAGAAGGGCCCTTGAAAGCTGATGAGAGCAGCATGCTATGAACAGAAGAATGTGATTGACTCCGCCCTCTGATGCTGGGTGGTGCTGGTGTTGTTTTAAGGTACAGAGTTGAGCTGAGAAAACAATAAATGAATTTCATTATTTTCAGATGATATGATCATCTTCCTGAAAAACCTAAATAATAAACATAGAAATTATCAGAATTAATAAATTGATCATGTTCCTGAATTACACCTCAATATAAATAAATCTGTTTCCTTTTGAAGAATCAGCAAAAATGGTTAGAAAATATCACTTTATGAAAGATCATTCACAATGATAATTTTAAGCTACAATGAGAACCTAGAAATAAATCTACCAAACTATAAAAATTTTCATGGAGATAGCAATACAATTTTCTTAAAAGTGATTAAAAATAAAGTGAAAAGAAACACCACATTTCATGGATTTAAAGGCTCAAAAGTCATAAAAGCCACCTGTTATCACAAGATTGATCTATAATATTCACAATTTGATGTTAAGATCCCAAAGAGTCTTTGTACATATGGGAAATGGGGCTCAATTTGGAAAAAAAATGAAAAAATAGTAGAGTCTTTTGAAGAAAAAGAAGGAAAAGAAAGCATCAGCTGATCAGGAAGATGAGGAGGAAAAAAGAAGGAAAGAAGAGGACGAACAGAAAGAATAGAGAAAGGAGTTGTTGAGAATAGTGATTATTTGCCTTTTCAAATAGCAAAATTATTACAATATAATGTGATATTATTACAGGAAGAGTAAGAAACGAAACTGCATAAAAAGTCGAAAAACAGACTTACCTATGTATGGAAACAATTTATAACTGATGAAATCAGTGGAGGAAACAATGATGGATGCTGGGACAATTACTTATCCACGTGGAAAATTAAAATTAGATCCTTATCTCACACCATACAATAAATATGAATAAGTCTCTGCAGGATTTAAATGTGAAAGAAAAAGCTTTAAATATAGGAAAATATCTTTGTGACATTGAACTACTTAAGAACTTCTTAAATAAAATCAAATAGCACAAACCATAAAAAAGATAGATCTGATTTCATTCAATTTAATAATATGCATTTTCCCAGACACCTGAAGAAAGAAAACAAGCTACAAATGCGAAAAAATTATTTGCAGGATATAAGATGAACAAAATGATAGCATTCAGAATAAAGAAAGTATAAATCAATAAGAAAACAACTCCATAAAGGGAAAAAGAAGGCAGAAGATTTGAATAGGCACTTAGCAGGAGAGGAAACTCAAATGCAGAATAAACTTGTAGAAAGATGTTCAGACCCATTATTAATCAGGGAAGTGCAAATTTAAATCAAATGAGATAACATACCGGATTGACAAAAAAATTTAAGTCTAATAATATCAAGTTGGTGAGGATATGACACCTATACTCTGCTGGTGGGAGTATAAATAAATATAATTATCTGTACCAAATAAAAGTAAATATGCACACACACAAAGACCCAGCAATTCTTCTCATTTTATATCCTGGAGAAACTCTTTCACATGTCACAAGAGACAAGAATATTCAGAGCAACATTGTTTATAATAATAATAAATAAAATTCGAAGCAAGCCAGTTGATGGTCATGTTCAGAATTGATGTATTATTTGTGAAACATTCATATAAAGGAATCCTCTACAACAGCAAGGAATGAGTTATGGCTATACACAACAGAAATGAATCTCAGGATCATACTTTATTTTTTAAAAAAGCAAGTCACAAAGAACATACACTATAATCCCATTTAAGGATAAGAATGTGGTAAAACTATAGAGAGAGCAAAGGGATAATAATAAAATCCAGGCTAGTGGGTACCTTGGGAAGAATATAAGGGCTCAGAGGGACACAGGAAAGATTGAAAAAATACTGGGAACCTTTTATTTTCTGTAAGTTGAATGATGGGCAAAGGCGTCTGTTGTAGCATAAGAAAATGTTGTGTGTTTAATAAATATCTTTCTTAAAACATTTTATTCAGTTGTAAAAAGAAGAAATCCAAAGGGGAAAAGACCTATGTTGGGTTGTACTGTTAATAATTTGTAGAAGCATCCTTAGAGAATGGTTCTTCCACAGAAAAGATCAGATCACGGATCCTGATTAGCCAGATTTCCGGTTTAGAATGGTTTAAGAGATTTCTTTAGAATTTGGGCTCAGAAAAGATCTGACTCCTCAATTGTAGTTGGCTACACTCTCATGTGCCTAGTCATCCTGAAAACCAAAGATAAAGAGGGAAGAGATTCTCCATCTTTTTTTTCTGAAATGGAATTTCATTTTCCAGGGAACATTCACACTCAGTCCTTCCCCTGTGGAGCCCCGCAGGGTGCCCCTGATGGGTAGCTCCTCTGTCTTCTGAGAAGCCCCTTTCCCTTTGGTCATACTCATTAGACCACTCTCCAGCCCCTAGAATTGAAGGAGGGTCATCACTTCCACTGCCCCAGCCCTTCTTGCAGGACCATCACACGTGGATTCACTTCGTGTTTTAGCCTCTGCCCTTTGCTTTCCATTTTCTGTGTGCTGTCCCTGCAGTCATGGATGGGTTATTCTCAGACTTCCATGTTGCAAGACTCTTTCTGTTCATTTCAGTATCTTTTCCCTCAGCTCATTTTCATCAAGAATAAATTCCTGTAGCTTGGAGAAGTTCAATTCAAAGACTGTCTGTATCTGGGTAACTTGTAACATGGCCAAACAAAAATAAGCTTCTTCAGAACATGTATCTGTAAACAGGAAAAAGCTAGATACCTGTTTGCCACGTTGTAGATCTTAGAAGATTGACTCATGTAGTCTACACAGGACACATTTCTCCATGAGATGCATGACAGGGAGGGTTTCTTAACTCAGGACTATAAGACCAAGGAGAAATGGACTTCTGAAGAAAGAGTGAGCCTACAACCGATAGCAATAATTCTGTGAAATTGGTCACATATTTATATTCAATGGTGGCAACACATATAAAAGGGGACAGTATGTTTAACTCTTCATTTTCTCCTAATTCTGAAGCAAGTGGTAATTTGAATCAGGAGAACCAAGAAAATTGCTTCTCTGAAGATGTGGTCTGTACCTATGGAGTCTTAAAACTGGTCTGTACTCGAAGGTTCACTTCTTGATTCAGGTGCTGGTTGTTTCTGTATTTGTTCAAAATAAATTTTTTAAGAACTTTGTCTTTATCTGAGAGTTTAATGGAAGTTTCTAGTTCCCTCAACTAGCTATAGAAATGCTGGCTTTGTTCACGTGGTCCTGTACATTCTGCCTTTCTATCCTGAACACGCCAGGACCATATTCTTCCTATGGTGGTTGTAATCTCTCTGTGAGGCCAGCATTCCTCCAAGAAAAGACAATGAGAGGACTTTGCTGGTTGGGGTGGAGCCAGTCCTCTGCTTAGGCAGCTTTCAAGGGTATCATTATTTAGCCATTTCATTGAAATCTGAGCAAATATCAGTTGAGCATCATTGTACCAGGCACTCATCTAAGCCTAGCTCTGCTCTCCCTTTTCCCAAGAGTTCCTCACTGTATAGTCCTGTCCTTCAAAATAATGAACAAAACTTCTTTCCGAAGAACAAGAGGGGAGAGAGTTTGAGAGAGGGAGGGAATAAAATTTGCTACTGATTGAGTAGCAAATACTCTCCATATTACCTCTTATTAAATAGGTTAGAATTTAGGTATTTAGAGGAAAACTTAGGTATCAACTTAGGACTGAAGGAAAAAGTATTAGGCTGCTGCTGTCCTGTCCTGATTGCTATTATTTTCCTAAGTGGAATAAGAGGTCATTTGGTAGTTACATTCCACTGGTGGGTAACATCTAAAAGAAATATGAGGGCCAATGGCTTCCCTTCTTGCTACAATTTGGGAACAGTAATTTAACTTTTTCTTTATTTCTCCAACTCAAATTATGGACCTCTTTGACAAATGCCACTTTCCCCTGGCTTAGTTGCTATATAAAAGTTGGCAACAAGTATGTGTGTGGTGGTGGTGGTGGTGGGGGTCGGGAGCCAGGGGAGAAGTTTTAATGGAGAAAACATTTTCTATTGATTTACTTTTCAAAATGTGTGTGATGCACATATGTGATGGGGGAGGAAATGTAAGTAAATACAATCTGGGGCACCTCTTTTAGCATTTATGCTTTGCACACGAATATGTAAACTATAAGGGATTTAGCCAGGCCTAGTCTGTGTTCTTGAAGTCAGGGGTCAAGAGTTGAGGCCCCTTACAGGGATATTGTTAAGTTTGAATGAGGTGTCAACCTTTAATGGGCATTTGAATTATGTGAGGAGGATCTTAAATGCACATTCCCACTGGTAGATGTGCAGAATGATCAGAGATTCTACAGTTCTAACAAGTTCCCAGGTGATGGTGTACTGCCAATCTAGGCCCATGCTTTGAGAACAAATGCAGAGACACAGACCAGCACCTGAATCAAGAAGTGGCTATCACAGATCAAGCCAACCCACATGAGCTGCAAAAATGTGGACCACATTCGCAGAGAGGCTACCCCTTGGACACCTGGTTAATCTCATCACTTGCTTCTTAATAAGGACAGAATGGAGTCAAAGATACTGTTTTTCATTTTTGTTTCCACCTGCCTATTGCATTATTCACATGTTTTGTAGAAGTCAAATTTTTTTCTGAAATCTTGGCTAAATTTTTCAGTAATTGCTTGTGAATCTTTATAGTTTGCTTACACATACTTTATATACAGAGATATGAAAAATAGTGCCCTATAAGTGTAATAAGAATTGTAATGCTTTCCACTGCTGTTGTGTAGTTAAAAAATTAAAAAAAAAATTAAAAAGATAGACTAGTAATTTTCAGTAGATGTTGATATATGTACATATGCCCACCAGAGATGGAAGAAGCATAAGGAAGCTACAACAGCCCCAATCCAATGTTCATCTCCTCTGTGAAACCTTCCCCAATACACTTGCCCTCCCCAAACTGAAGTCATTCCTGAAAAATAAGTTATTCTATGCTGCCACAGGCCTTTGGGCATCCCTCTACCACTCCACTATCTTGTGAACTTCTCAGAGAGACCTTATGCCTCTTCATTACTGTAAATCCCAAGCGTAGCACAGTACTTGACTCAGAAACATTCCCCAGTATGCATTGTTGAATTGACTTGGACTGAGCTGAGTTGCAGGCCAGTGAAAAAATTACTTCCAAGCTCTTTGGAGAAAGTGGGAATTCTGGCTAGAAACTTCCATTAAGCTCTCAGATAAAAATGGGCAGGGACAGATCTACCATGTAGAATTGTGAAGGAGGGTCATCTCTTTAGAATGTATCCTGTGAGATTCTGGAGAAACTTAAAACAATTGTAACTCTGTAAGTGACATAATCCTATTTGGTTTATAGACCAACACTGATGGCAAGGTAAAGCATAGATTGGAGCTGATTGAAACTAAAGAAGGGATTTAATGATCAAAACTGGGTCTTTGGAGGGTTGGAGCCTTCGCATTTAATGGACCTAGGTAGGCATGCAAATGTGCCTGCATCTCTAGGACCATCCTGGTGCTACCCAGAGATGTCCAATCCTTTTCCCAGAACTTTGAGAATCCATTGGATTGTTTGGAAAAACAATAAAAATGGGCCTTCCCTCCAAAGACATGAGAAATTTATTTTGTGTTAAAAGCCCATAAATTTATTTAAGGATCTGGGGGTGGCCATTTTGGCAAAATGCATTTCCCATCAACTTACTTGATTTCACTTCCTGCCTTCATGAAATATATGTATATAGAAAGCAAGAGGCTCCCCACTGGGTTCTGCTTTATGCGCATCTGCCTTCCAATTTACAACTTGCAAAGGAGGTGTTAATTAGTTGGCAGAAGCACCTGAACAGGGAGTACTGGGTTGGCTGAGGGGGTGGGAAGGTCTCTGGCATTTCCTTGTTCACATAGGCAGGAAAAAAGAAGAAAGGAAACTCACATTGCTGTCCAAAATGGCAACCTCCAAGCCAAGGCAAATGGTGCAATTATAGCAGGTACCTCTCTATTTCTATTAAAAAAGGAGAGTCTATTTCTGGATTCATGTGATTAATATCAAATTAATATCGAATGTTCGTAAGAGTTTACTTTAAGTTTTATCTTTATATCTATTCTGTGAATTATAAAGTTCTTTCAGAGAAACATGGGCAAATTTTTGCTATTGAGCAGAATAAAATTAAAATTGAGGCAGGAATAAGGCAAATTTCCACAGGATAAAAAGCAAGAATACCTCTTACAAGAGAAAGGACAGTGATCCAGAGCTAGGAGCCTCTAGGAGGCAGAGGGTGGAGAGGGGAAGTCACAGATCCAGGTGGAGCTCAAAAGACTTTTCATTCATGGTCAATAAAAAAAAAAAATGTTGGCTGAGTTGAAATTGATGGTTCCAGCAACCACTTGTTGCGGGGAGAGCAAAACTAAATAAAAATCAACTCTAGCTTTTTTCAATTTGTATGTTAAAATTAAGAAAATCTCCATAACTCAAGATGAATAAATAGTTGAGACAAATGAAGACACGGGTCACCACATGTCATCTTAGTAACAGGTTTTCATTTTAGAGATGGCACAACTGAAGTACAGAGAAAAAAAAATGTCACCTTCCCAAGAATATTGATGGAATCATTGCTTGAACCCTGAGTTTCTGACTTTCTTCTTATTATTTTACAGAGCACAACATACTATTGTTCTAAAGGTCATCAGAACACTCCTGAATCTCAATGCAATCCAGCACAGCAACTCTTAAAAGAACTGAGATGCACAGGCCAAGGAGAAATGACATAACTGGAAAGTCATGGGCACATAATTGGTAGTGTGTGCTGGGGCAGGAGGCGGGGGAGGGGGAGTGAATCTTCTATGCCTCTAATAGCCACCAAGAGAAAACCAATCAAAAAATTTAGTGAAATATAAACTTGTAGTTGATCAATACATATTGCATGCTCGGATGGAACAGAAGACATTATGCTAAAAATTCACAGTTTCTCAGATTATTTATGGAGACCGAAACTCCATAAAGCAGAGCTTGCATTGAAACAATGCAAAAAAGAGAAAGTGACTTAAATGGAGCTTTTAGCACAGCCAGCAAGCACTCCTCAGCCTGCCAACATTCAAGATACCTGAACAAAGAGAGGAGACTCTTTTCATCCAATCCTAGGATGGTTGCACGTGAATTCCTAGGAAGTTGAGGTGTCCAAACAGAGAAAAACAGTAGAGGAAATTCAGTAAGGAACACAAATGAGGGCAGGACCTCTCTAGAAGATCAGAGGGCTCCAAGCTCTGCTGCTTCCTTGAGCAAATTCTAATTAACCCAGGAGAAGACAAAACACAATGTGTTTTCCGGACATACACCCCAGAGAGAGAGAGAGAGAGGAATTCTTGAGGTATATAATTAGGAGCAATTAACAGGGGTTAGAGGGGAGCAAGAGAGAATGTAAAACTGGCTTGATTGGGTAATAACTTCCCCAGAGAATTGTGGGAGTGGCCTGCTAAGGTTTTGGGAAAGTGAATTCACCTCAGGCTCTGGGCTCAAAAGCTTGAGGACAGAGATTGAAAAATCAAAGGGGATTTTCTTACTCAAGTTACCAAATATTTTCTCTGTGACTTATTCTAAATTCCCAGTTTCCAGAGCAGTTCAACTCGTGGTAGACTTTCAATAACGTTTGCTAATGAGGAAGTAAAATGGAATAAAATGGTGAAGGAAATTCATACACTTCCCATCCATCCCCACCCTCTGCATAAGCTGTGAGGGTTTTGGCAAAAATAGGGCAGGGTACCTTTAGATGAAAACAAAGCCTTTCTATTTGTTTTGTACTAGTCCCAAGCAGCCTGTAGAACCCATACACCAGGGTGATATTTCCATTGCTTTAGGATCTATTAAGGGTAATATAAGATAATGGAGCTAGGGCCTTGTAGAGCTCTGTGGGTGCTACCTGTATTGGAGAGGGTTGAGTCCAATCCAGAGTTCACTACTTATTAGCTATGTAACCTTACAAAAGCTACTTGATCTTTTGGACTCTTGGTTGGCTCATCTGGAAAATGGACTTCACTCATACTGAGCATTTGTAGAGGTTAATAAGATAAAGTTCCTAACTGGCTATCATGAACAACCTGAGGCAGCAGGCCAATAAATTCACTTATTCAAAATGTGTGTTTTGGAATCAGTTTATCTTGGAGTGCTCACCAGGAAACTTCATTGCTCAAAACTAGACATTTTAAACCTGGGAGATTTATTGGGATTTTTTTTATGGCTAAGGTGGGTGTTTGGCAGTGCCTACTTTTACAGGTTTTCAAATTAAAATTATTGTGGCTAGGCATTATAGTGTCCAACTTTGGGGCCATTCATCCACTTTTTGGAGTGTTCCTAATTTAATTTTTCATACTTTTTTATTGAGATAAAACATACATAACACACATTCAGCCCCTTAACCATTTCTAAGAGCATAGTTCAATAGTATTAAGTACGTTCACAGTGTTGTACAATCATCACCCTCATCCACCTCCAGGACCTTTTAGTCTTTCCCAGTGGAAATGCTATATCCATGAATAGTTTTTCCATATTCTTTCTTTCCTCTGCCCCTGGCAGCCACCATTTTACTTTGTCTCTATAAATTTGTCTAGGAATCTCATTTATGAGGAACCAACAAAATTTGCCTTTTTATTGATGGCTTATTTCATGTCACATAATGTCCTGAAGCATCAACCATTGTAGCATGTGTCAGAATTTCCTTTCTTTCTTTTTGAGGCTGAGTAGTATTCCATTATATGTATTTTCTTGATATATTTCTCTTTTAATGGAAACTTTGGTTGCTTCATAATGCTGCTATGAACATAGCTGTACAATCTAATTTACTTATTAAGAAAAGATTTGGTCAAGTTCATAGGTACTCTGTTGACCCACCTCTGATAATAGCTGGGTTGGTTTTCTCTTCAAGCACACCACCTCCTCAAGTTCTTAATATCTCATAAGAAAACATTTCAATAGGGCTGGGGTTGTGGCTCAGCGGTAGAATGCTTGCCTAGCACATTCAAGATCCTGGGTTTGATCCTCAAGTATTGTGTCCAACTACAACTAAAAAATAAATGTTTTAAAAAACCTGTCAATATAATCAACTATGGAAGCATATGAATTTGCAATTAACAGGGAGAGAGAGAGAGACAGAGAGAGACAGAGAGAGAGAGAGAGAGAGATGAAAACAATAGATAGCTGTACACACATTTGTCTGAAAGGATAATCTGCTACCTCAGTACCCTTCAAAAGATTAGTTGAGAAACATACCTTATTAAATGAGAGCTGCTTGAAGGGTTACTCTTTCAAATACTGCCCAAAATTAGGCCAGACCACCATGGAGCTCAGTAACTGGCAAGTATTGCTTTCGCTTCCAGAGACGTGATCTTATTAAATGGTGTTTCGTAAAAAGGCCGTGCTTAGCTCTACTCATCTGTGGTTTTACGAAACTTTATTGTATTTGTTGCACAGATATTGTTCAGTTTTTCATTCTCTGCCCTCGTTAAAAGGACTCATGGAAGAAATTGTTCTTTGGTATGAGCATCAGCTATGCTTTCCTGGGGCTACTGGTTTATTTTTCTTCTTATGAGAACAGACTATTGTGACAAATTGTGTTCTGATCATTACTTTGGCTACTAGGAAGCTTATGTTCAGATTTGTTACCCATTTATTAAAAAAAAAATATGTACTAACCTCATTTCTGATTCTGTCCTTTGCTTCTTACCATAATTTTCCCTTTGTCATGATTTGCTTACTTACTCCTTTTTGCAATTGAGTGTTTGTGCAAATCAGAGAGAGAGAGAGAGAGAGAGAGAGAGAGAGAGAGAGAGAGAGAGAGAGAATAGATTTAGTTTTTTTAAATGGGAGAATGAGTAGGTATCATTTAAAGTTATGCCTGTAAACAGAAACCAATTCTAATTAGCTTCACCACAGATAAATTAATTAATTAATTTTAAAGGAATTTATGGGAAAGCTGTTCGCTTAGCTCACAAAATTATTGGGAAGGGTGGAGAACAAGACTCAAAAGTAGGCACTATCCCAGAGAAGCCAGGCAGTTGGCTCTGAGGCACACCCATGCACAGGAAGAGTCAGGGAAGATGGAGCTGGCTCTGTAGCTTGGCCTGCCTGGTGAGGGCTTTGCATGATTCTCTCCCTGCTCAGGGCCCAGGGAAAAACGAGCTCTCCTGTATGCCAGGGTCTTTCCACTGAGGGAGGGGTTTGCTGGGATTCCTCTGAAATAAAATGGGTGTTTAGATTTTATGTACCCCCAACTAATAAATATCCACTGTAGATGGGAAAAGATAAAAAGAAGGAGGGAGGGAGGAGAGAGAGAGAGATTGGGATTTGAGAAAATTAAAAAAAAAATAAAATTGTCCTTATTCCTTTCAAAGCAGAATGGTTGGCAGAGAAATGATCTAGAAATTAAAGTCATACATAACTGTCATATGTAACTGCCCACCGAAAACAGTCATTTATAGAGAAATTGTAGCATCAGAGGTGTGTGCGTTCTCACAGCTAATCATGATGAAGGGAAGAATGCTGAGATTCTAAACTACTGAGTCGCAAAAAAAATTTTTTTTTTTTTTAAATCACTCCCTTATCTAGTTTTCTCCCTTGGAAAATGAAATACATAGGAGCTTCAAGGATGTTTCTGCCTTTCTGGTTAAAATTTTAGGCCAGAAGCAAGCAAGAACAATCTGCTCCGTGATTTCTTTTTTCTTAGAATCCACTTTGTTTTCAGCGAGTTATTCCAAGAGAGGGACAAAGAGAGACTTCTGCTCTGGCTGAAGGATTCAAGTCAACAGGTGGGCTCAAGTCCCCCTGTTGTACCAACCAAGTGGGAAAAAAGAGAAAGGATGGGGGAGAGGGGAGGGAAGGGAGGGAGGGAAGGGGAGGGTTGGAAAGAAAGGAAAATCAAAACAAAAAGCAGAGGGACTTCTAAGGGGGTGCACAAGGAGGAGAGGATTGTTAATACTATTCTTCCACAGGAAATTCAGATCTATGGCAGTCCTCTTATCTACATAGGCTCAGGCACATCTTGGAAGATGCCACATCCTTTGTCCCTTATTCAGAGTCACATGGCACATTTTCTGATATGGAGGTTAGGCTTCCCTTGCAGTTTTCACTTTAGAAGTACATGAAAACGGTTTTCCTCTGTGCCCACCCTCACAGTAAACAAACTCAAACATCGCATCTGACAAGTCCACTTTTCTATTTATGTGTCCTGTATGTGGGCCTCTCTTGTACCTAGCACTATGCTCACTTGTCTGAATTCTGCTTCCAACTTCTTAAAGATGAAAGCCCTGTAATAATAGAACTGTAGTCCTTAGAATGTGGTTCACTGACCATCTATTGCAGCCTAAATATGTCCTCGTGAGGAAACCTTCACCCTACACATACTGACACCAAGTGGCCTATAAAATATATAAAGGTCTATCATTTAGAAGAGTTCAAGTAAACATACATTTCTCCATCCTATTATACATTGAAAGCTTCACCTCCTTGTTCAGTGGACTGGAAACTCCACTCTGCCTTAGGTCAGGTTGAAAGAAACTCATCTGAAGCCTAAATGCCTAAAACATTTCAGATATATTGAGGGTCTTACTCGAATATAGTTCCAGAAGTGCTGTATTAGCATATCTAAAGCTTTTGACACTGCCCCTTTTATATTCTCCACAATCCCAAAGAAAGCATTTTATCACAATGGGACATTCTGTGTAGAACCAGAGAAAAAGGAAATAAGTCAGAATTGTCAGCCTTGCTCATAAGAGAAGGTTTCCTGACTAAAGGACTGGAAGACTTTTTCCCTTTTGTGGGGACCTACCCAATATATGCACAGTGGAGATGACTGCATTTAATCTGCACAGCATGAGGCTACAGGCTCTATCTACTTCCATGCTCACCAAGTCACCTTCAAATGAAGCCCTGACTTCTCATGTAGATTTTTATATGAAGAAAGGCTACACTGACATGTGACATGCATATCTGGTGGCCCTCTTGCCTCCTTTAAAGCTTGCTTTAAATAAGCACATTGATACAGGAGCAACAAAATCTTTTGTCAGTTTTTGAGTTTGGTCTAAATGGGATGAACCCTTGGGCCCCCTAAACTGTTCACACCAAAGAGATCACATTTCTAGATTTACAAAGTTGACCATCCTACCATGATGTTGGGGCATGATGTTGGGGTCGTGATGACTTTATCCTTCTCTAATCTATTAGGTTCTACACAATTGGCTGAAAGGATTCTTTCTTTCTTTTATTTATTTATTTATTTATTTGGTACTGGGCTTGGTACCTGCTAGACAAGCACCATGCCACTGAGCTGCATCCTCAGCCCAGGATTCTTAAATAATAATAATATTTATTTATCAAGCGTTTACTATATACCTGGTACTAGTCTACATATTCTTATATTTTAAAAAACCAGAAAATTAACTCTTTGATCCTCACAATATCCGTGTGAGATTATCACCATTCTACAGATGAGAAAACTGAGACACAAAGAAGTTAAAAAAAAACTTGCCCAAGCAGCACAGGCAAGATCCAGTCCCA
Source organism: Urocitellus parryii (assembly GCF_045843805.1). Lineage (NCBI taxonomy): Eukaryota > Metazoa > Chordata > Mammalia > Rodentia > Sciuridae > Urocitellus > Urocitellus parryii. Next base: position 146,907,224 of record NC_135534.1, on the reverse strand, counting down.
GGCATTCTGGTTCCCAAGCTTGTGCTCTAGTGTTATGCTATAATGCCTCCAGGGGTTGACAACATACTTACAACTAATATTTTGGACAGGCTACAAATAGCACATCTGGAAATGGTTCATCTGAAGTCTTTGGAGAAGCAGTGTCTAGTGTATAAGAGTTGCTTTGATATTGGAAAGCAAAGCAAAACAAAGTGGGAAAGAAAAAAAACAAAAACAATACTTGTGATATGTGGTAGGTTGTCTTGCAAATCGCTCACCTAAGTCATGTCTTCAGAATGGGAACTGACCAGGGAGACCAAGCCACAAATCTACATGGATATTGACTGAAGTGTCACTCCAGCAGTGTACGCTACTCCTTACTGGCTCAAATTGTCTTTTTAGAACCTTGCCTCTGCAATCCCAGCTCTTCACCAGTTACTTGTGATACCTGCATTGACAGATACCATAAGTGTAGTGTGTGTGTGTGGGGGGGGGGGTTGTGAACTGCCAACATCAAGCCTTATCATATAAAATACAGGAAAAGATGACAATGTGGTGAACCCCTCAGCCAGGGTCTCCTTCCTCAGTTGTCCTTCTATCTTCACAGGGAGTCAGGCAGTCTGACTTACTAATGAGCCACATCACTAGCTTTGATGTTCTTCATTGAGACACATCAATAGGACTTACAGCACAAACTGGAGTCTGGTTCATTGAAAGCATTCTTTCTTTGTTCTTCTATAGCAAATGCTTGAGACTTTTGAGAGTTAGAATGTGTTGGATTCCCACCACTGCAACTCCCACAGCTGAAGCCCAGGGCATGCACAAATCAAAAAAGAGAAGCCTAGGTTGGATGTTCCCTGTAAATAATGAAGAAGTCATTTCTCCGAGAGGGACTTCTGAAAAATCAAACCATTCCTTTAGAGACTCTTTTCTACAGTCATTCAGGGTCATCTCTAGACCACCCAAATCACCAAGCCCAAGTCCACTCTCTGCTCTACTGAGCTATACTGTCTTTCTTTCAGTATTTTCATTTTCAGTTGTAACCTTTGTCATACTAAAATATAAGATTCCTATAGTTGGAAATAGTTTTCATCAATGATAGATGGTGGTAGAAAAAAAAATTACTATTAAACAAGAGGCATTCCTGCAGTCTCTTGTCCATGAAGTGATGCCTGAGAATAAAACCTGATGTTATTCTTGGCCTGGCACTGGTTTCCTGCTCAGTCTCTAAGTGGGGTCCATCCTCTGACTCAGATGCACCGGTCTTACTCCATCTGCCTGACCATATTCAGCCTCCAGATCCTTTCCTCATCTGTGACCAAGCATTTGTTCCTGAGTGTCCTGTTGCCTGGAACCCTCTTATTATCCATCCCATGACCTCCCTGACATTCAGCCCACAGTGAGCCCTCTGACTCTAGTCATGCTGGCCCAGTCACTCTAGGACAGATGAACCCCCTTTCTCTTTTCTTTCCCACTGATCACATTTTTTGAGTGACTCATTAATCTTAATTTTAATATCTCAGAACTAGAGGCAATGATGATTAAACAGGCAAAGATAAACATACATATCCCCATTTCCCTCCTCTAAATGACTGAAACCTTTACCTTTATGGACAATTTGTCTTAATGGATGATCAATTTGGTTCAATTAAAATTGCATTTATTGAATACATACACATAGTTATTGCAAAAAAAAGTTTCAAAAATTACAAATATATGTAATGGAAAAAAGTTAGTTTTATTATTCATATCTCCAGGAGACAATTGCTACTAAGAGTTTGGATACATGGATCTGGGTTTTTTTTTTTTTTGTGTGTGTGTGTGTGTGTGTATGTGTGTGTAAAATGTGTACAATCATCTCTTGGTATTCACAGGGATGGATTCCAGGACCTCCCACAGATACCAAAATCTGTGGATGATCAAGTCACTTATACAAAAGATGTAGCATTTCCATATATCTTATGTCCATTTTCTCTAGATGACTTACAATACCTACTACAGTGTAAATGCTATGTAAGTAGTTGTTATTCTGTATTGCTTAAGGAATAATGATAAGAAAAAAATAAGATCTACATGTTCAGTACAGATGGAAATTTTTCCTGAATATTTTCAATCTGTAATTGGTTGAATCTATGATGAGTAATGGTGAGGAGAGCCAACTGTATGTTTAGTATTTGTAGGATCTATATAGCTATATGTACTTATAAAAGTGGAGTTTCTTGCAACGATCCTGGAGTTATACTATATATGACATTTTGGAATTTGTAGTTTTTCTTCACTTACTAATACATCCAGAAAATCTTTTCCTATTGGCACATATAAATCTGCTTCATTTTGTAAAGGATTATAGCATTCCGTTGTATAAAAGTATCACAATTTATTCTAAAAATACCTAATAATGGAAATTTGGTTTGTTCTCAACTAATTTTCTAGAATAATGCACAATGAATGTCCTTGGACATCTCTTTACTTACTTCTATGAGTATTTTTATTGAGCTTAGATTTTTGGACATGGATGGTACATCTGGACTTCAGTTCCCATTTCCAGAAGGTTGTGAGAATCAAATGAGATAATTAACACTGTGACATGTGTGAGTCATTTCCTCTACTTCCCTAGTATCTAAACCTCCACCTAAGTTGGACATTCTTCATTCAAATACTTCCTCACATTAAAAGTAGAAAAGATGCCAGCGACTCACCTTCCTGAACTCCCTTGTAGCCAGCAAAATTGTATGACCTAGGCTCCTTCTGTCAGATGCAGTCATGGTAATACACTACGACTGGGGAGCTACTGACACAACAGCCAAAGGCCAGTGAACTCTCTCCTCACTCTCCATCTTCAATGGTTGTGGCCCTAATGGGAAAAACAAGATCAGTTTCTCATCAGAGAAAGAGCAATGGTACAAACTGTAGCTCCAGAGTGGGATGACTGACAGAAGCAGGGGTTTCATTAGAACAGATTTCAAACATGATTTTGGACGTTGTTTCTGGCAGTTTAACCTCAAGCTTCGTTCTTTAGACATCTTGATGACTCTGAATTACTCAAAATCTTGTGAATAAAGTCACTTTCTGGCTAAATTAGTCAGGGACATTTTCTGTTGCTTGTAATTAAGAACACTGTCTGCTACATATGCATAGCTGTAAAACACCATCTGAAGATAGTAACATGGCAGATGCTCTTAGATTCCTCCCCAGTGACCCTTCCTCCTCCTTTCTTGCAAACAGGGTGGGAATTTGACCCAATTGCAGCAAAATTATATAAAAGGAATGTTTCTTGGGACTTCATGGAAAGGATTTTCATTTCTTACCAATAAGAAAGAGGTAATTGAAGAGAAACTTTTTTTCTTCTTCTTCTCCTTCTTCTTCTCCTCCTCCTCCTCCTCCTCCTCCTCCTCCTCCTCCTCCTCCTCCTCCTTCTTCTTCTTCTTCTTCTTCTTCTTTTTTTTTTTTTTTTTTTGTAGCTGCCTTGCTTGGTGTGCTGTCCTATGTGAGAATGAGTTCTTTGGAGATCCAGCAGCCATTTTCTGACCATGTGGGAAGAAACTGCCTACTGGGGAATTAATGACAAAATTAAAAAATGTTAAGTCTTGGTCTTTGAATTTCCAAAACAAACTTGGAATGCCCACTGGATTATCTGTTAAAATAAAAAATGATCACAATTTAAGACATTAAAAATTAGGTATGTTGTTACTTGCAGCTGAACACACCCTAATTGGTACAAGACCATCTGAATATCTTTACAGCAGCTGAGAAAGGCTGTGCAGAAGATTTTGAGATTTCAACACCTCAACCATGTGACCTTATCTCCACTGCAAAACAATTCCAAATTACTAGTGACATCTATCTGTATGAATTCATATCACATAACTGTCATCTCCCTCTAGACTCTACTGGTCCCAGGAAATCTACAAGATATAATAGTTGACATTATTTATAATTTTAAATTCATCATCTCATTTTAGCCTTAATACACTTGGTGATGTAGGTATTATTTCTTCATCTTATAAACAAGAAAAATAATGTTTGGAGAGATTAGATAATATTCTCCAAGCCACACAGCTGGCGAGTTTGGGAGATGTATTTCAGATTTACACTTTTTCTTCTTCTTCAGTGAGTTTCATTGGCTGCCCAGTGGAATATCTGAGGAAACTGTAGAAAAGCTGATGTCCAGGTCCCGGCCCCAGAGATTCTAATGTAACAGACCTGGAGGGAAGTTTGGACACTAGAAATTTTGAAACAGCTTTATTTGAGGTTTAATTTACATGGCATAAAATTCATCCTTTATAATCATAAATTCGATTATTTAAAAATATATACTAAATAATTGTACAGACATTACTAAAATCTAGTTTTAGAATATTTTTGCACCCTAAGAATCCCCTTTTCCCAATTTTTAGTCCAATCTTTACTCTTACCTCTGGCCTTAGATCACCACTTATTTGCTTTCTAAGATCTCTATCAGTTTATCTTTTATGTACATTCATATAAATAGAATTATATCATATTTAGTCTTTTTAAATTTTTTTTAGTTGTTGATAGACCTTTATTTTATTTATTTACATGCTGAGAATCAAACCCATGCCAGGCAGGTGCATTACTGCTGAGCCACAGCCCCAGCCCTAGTCTTTTTTTTTTAGGTACTTTTATTTATTTTTTAGTTGTAGTTGGACACAATACCTTCATTATTTATTTTTATGTGATGCTAAGGATCGAACCTAGGGCCTTGCATGTGCTAGGTGAGCACTCTCCCACTGAGCCACAACCCCAGCTCCCATATATAGTTTTTTGATTTGGTTTCTTTCACATCTCATAATATTGTTGAGGTTTATTGATGTTATAGCATGTTTTTTATTGTTGAACAGTATTCCAATATATGGATCTACCACATTTTGTTAAATCTTCAGTTGATGGACATTTGGGTTTTTCCATTATTATTGTGAATGATGCTGCTATAAACGTTAGTGTATGTGCCTTTGTATGGAAATATGTTTATGTTTCTCTTAAGTATGTTTCTAAGAGCAAAATAACTGTTTTCCAGTGTGTACTATTTTTCATTCTCACCAGCAATGAATTAAGTTTTCATTTTCTTCATGTCTTGTCAACACTAGGTATTTTCAGTCTTAAAATTTTAGCCACTCTAGTTTTTGCGTAGTGATATATCACTGTTATACTAGTTTTTATTTCCCTAAGGACTAATGATATTAAATATATTTTCAAGTATGTATTAACCATTTGAAGATGTTGCAATGTCTATTGAAATCATCTTGGATTATGTGTCTTCATATTAAACTATAAAAGTTCTTTATATATTCTAAAATAAGTCTTTTATCAGATATGTGATTTGTTAGTATTTCTGCCAGTCCATGACTTACCTTTTCATTTTTTATTACTTTTTTTGTTACAAACATTTTAATTTTGATGAAGTACAACATATCAATTTTTCATTTTGTGAATTGCTTTTGTGTCATATCTAAGAACTCTTTGGCCAACTCAAGGTCATGAAAGTTTCCCTTGTTTTCTGCCAAACTTTTAGTTTTTAATGGATTATAGGGCTATTATCCATTTGGAGTTTATTTTTGTGTATATTGTGAGGTGTTGCAGATAATATCCAATTTTTCCAGAATCATTTATTGAAAAAAAATGTCTTTTTTTCCCATTGAATTGTTTTGGAATCTTGTTGAATGACATTGGAATTTTCAAATCTCCCGGGTGCAGCCAAAGTTGATATTCTCACTGCCCAAAGATGTTTGCGTCACTAGGTCTTTTTCGCTTTTCCATGTTAGATAAACATCTTGATACGTTCTAAAATCCAGAACACTTTTTTAGTCTTATGAGAGTCTGTGATATTTCTCTGGAATTTTTTCAAATGCTGTCACTGTCTATTGGACAGAAACCTCCAGATACAACAGACTAGGAAAAATCTTAAATTTAGAAATACCCACAACTTCCACTTGGGGGACTGTTCTGTTGTTCCTGCATGGGCCAGTCAGATATTCCTATTGAATACTAAGGTGTTAAAAGGCAGAGACCATGATGTAATAATCCAGAACAATACCAATAGCTCCCATGTTGGGCAACTGCTGTGTTCCAGTGCTGTGCTCAGCACTTTGTAGGTATTGTCTCATATAATCATTCTTTTCAAGACTCCTGAGTTGTGTTTCACAGAGATTACATAACTTACTCAAGACTGTACAACCAGTAAACAGTAGATCCAGGATTCATATGTTTGAAGGTCTATCTACAAAACCACAAACAATAACCAAACAAACGTTACTAGATAGAGAGGAAATGGCTCCAAGTTCCCCAACCTGTTGCACACCAAAAACATAACCATAGCTTAAAAGGGTTGAGCAAGAGAGGTTGACTAAAGCCTTGACATGAGTGGGTTAGGTCTCTCCATGAGATGGCACTCAGAGGCTTTGTTTTTATTTTTTATTGTGATGACAATTTGGAATTTTGATGCAATTGCAGAGAGTGGCAATTCATTTCACAAATTGTGTGGCTGGTTTACTATGTTTTTGTTGGTTTTTCCCTTCATCCTTGACAATGGTCAGTGTTCCTCTTTTCTCTGGAATGATGTGAGTGAGAGTGTACTGAGACTTTGGAGGGGATGTGTTCTCTCCCACAAGCCATCCACAAATGCATAATACTTAATCTGGTTTGCTGTAATTGCCTCTTCAGTTTGAAAGATGATGTCTATGGTATTCCTGATACTTCTACTTGGATCACATTGCCACAGATGAAGCCATACCTTTGCTCAGTTCAAAAGTAGTGTCTACCTGATGCCCTCTGTCAGTTTCTGGCTAAGCATTATATTTGTGGAACCGGGGTTGCCTGTGCCAAGCTGGTGGTTTAAAAAGGGGTGGTGACTTGCACACCAGCTCTACCAGGCACGATTAGTGCCACTGCTGTCTTTCCCAGCTATTACTACCACTGAACCTCCTGCCCATCCAGCCCAAGAGACCCACCCATGGCAGCTCTTTCCAGGCGGGCTTTTCACAGGGTTTCTAAACCTCTGCTCAGGAAATCAGATGAGACTTGTGCTCAGCCTTCTCTTGGAAAAAGCTAAATTCATAACAGCTGATTCAGTCCAGTGACCTTCGAGTTCTCAGCTGTCAGGTCTACATGTCTGCCCTTCCAGTTTGTACAAGTAAAACAGAATGCTCCTCTACTTAGCATTTTTGTTTTCTAATGGGAACCAAAGGGTCCTGCCCTCACCATGAATCACAGCTTCAATAAGGAAATAGCATGTCTTAAAACTCAAACCTCATCATTTTATTAAAATGCACTTCAAGGTCCATTAATGTAATATGTGGGGGCACTCAAGGGTCTATGGTGGCTAGTGGTGTTTTTCTGAAACAGATTGGTCCCAACAATTTTTGCATAAATTTACAATTTATTGGAGCACTTGCTACTGCTCATTCTTCAAAGCTAATGAGTTGGTAATGCCCTGCTTACATAATAACTGTGATTCTAGACATTATCTACTGAAAGCCAGGACAGTGCTCACCATTTCTTTTTGACCTTCCATACTCAGAATTTCTTGTGGTGGAGAGGACAATGCACTCCTGGGGTGGTCAAATGTGGGTTCCGATCCAGCCCTGCTATTCTTTAGCTGAGTTACTTTGGTGAAATCACTTAATTTCTAAGCTCAGTGGTTAATTAGGGAGACTTCTTTGAGAACCCACCTTGTTCACCTGCAAATCTCCCAGGCCTCTAAGCTCTCTCTGGAAATGTTGCTTCCCCATGAAACTGCCCAATATATCTCTCCCAACAGAATCTATTCCTCTCTCTCCTACTCCCTTGCTACTTTTCAAATTCTTCTAATACAGGCTGAACATCCCAAATCCAAAAATACAAATTTGAAAATGCTCCAAAATCTGTGAGGTTTTGACTGCCAACACGATGCCACAAGTGAAAAATTTTATACCCATCTTCTTCTGATGGCTTGCAGTCAAAATGCAGGTGCACTAAAAATATCATATAAAATTACCTTCAGGCTATGTATATACAATGTATATCAAACATAAACAAAATATCATGTTTAGACTTGGGTTCCATCTCCAAGAGACCTCATTACATATATGCAAATATTCTAAAATTCAAAAGTACCCCAAATCTGAAATACTTCTTGTCTTAAGCCTTTTAGATAAGGGTTATTCAACCTGTATAGCACTGATCCCATAGCACCCAATTTATTTTCACATGTCTATCCAGAAATAACTTGAATGCTGAAAGTTTGGGATTTTGTCCCATTTATATCTATGTAACACACCTAAACAGGTAGAACACCTAGTAGGTACAAAACAAATGTTGGCTTGAATAATGAATGATTGTTGTTCTTGGATGACTGGGCCATGCTTATACTTGGCTTTATCCTATAACCACTTTCATCGGTTGCCCACCACTTTTGTTCATTCTCTTCTTTAGAAAACAACTTTTCCTCAACTCCAATTATAATCCTGGTAGGACAGTCAGTTAGAGCATCTTCCTCTAGAAGCAAACATGACATGATATACCTGGTCAACCATGATAAGGCAAGGAGGAAGAGAAGCCTGTGGTTGGAGCTTGGCCCATCATGGCCCTTCTGGGATGTATTTCACTTTGTTTGCAACAATCATCAAGGGAGGCACTGCGATATGATTCTTTGTACATCCAGGTACTATGAACAGAGACAAATGTAACATTAATGGGGGAGGGGGTTGTTCAACCTTATCAAGAATGCTTCTATCACATTCTACTTGGTCCCTCTCTGGTGTTCAGTTCTTTTGCCTCCTCCTTGCAGCTCTATCCTGCTGGCATTTCTGTGGCAATCAGTCTCTGTTGAGTCCTCTCCCACTCTCAGGTCATTCATTGCTCACCTCCTTTTAGACTCCTCTTTCTTCAGAGTTTGTCCTTAGATGTAGAGGGATGAGGTGTCTTGCCTTTGGGGTCATAGAAATTGTAGGACAGGAACAAGGAGCTGCTAATGTCCATCTATGGAAATCTGTTTTCAGCAGGAAAGAATGAAGTCGGGCGGAGGCAAACAGTGTGGAGAGATGGGGGGTTGGAGGATGAGACAAAGAGTATAAGTAAAGAGGCTTGGCAGTACCAAGTCCCAAGGTCCAGCGATTTCTCTCCCTTCCATTCTGGTAACTTCCATTGTCTTTCTAACATATCCCTTCATACATAAGTGAGTTCCTGTTACTTCAATCAAGCTTATCTAAAATTCACCCCCAACCCATCCTTTAGCTCATATCATAGTGGGAAAATGTTTACTGTGACAACTTAGCATAGTGAAATGGACAGTCCAGGGTCTTATACAAGGAGGCAAGTTTCCAGGGCCCAACAATGTTTTTTTTTTTTTTTTTTCCAGACTACAACTCAGAAAACTAGCACAAATTTTGCAATCATTCTTTGTTTCTAGATGATCTTTTAAAATCCAACTTAATCCTTGCTTCCAGCACAGCATTCTGAGAAAACAGCAGCCTTCAGAAGAATGTGTGTGTGTATGTGCGTGTGTGTGGGTGTGTGTGTGTGTACATATTATATATCTTTATGTATACATACACACCGACCCAACAATAAACAGCAACAACTACAGCAGAAACCTCTCAACTGGTTTAATTCTGCAGGCCCCACCAGTGACTGACAGTGTTCTGGGTGGGGAGCAGTATAGCTGAAGGCAGTCAGTTGCCTGCTGGTATTTTCTGCTTTGTTCTACTTAGTTGCCTTTGTGCATGTGCCTATTACATGAAGAACGAAATGAAAACTCTACGGGACAGAAAATGGCACTTAAAATAGCATTATGTCCTTTCAGAGTCTCCTATTTGACTCTGTAGCTAGGCAGGTGTTTTTTAGCAGAAGAAAAGATTTTGTTTTTAAAGTACTTGTGCGGATCTGAGGAAAATGATAGCTATGATTTCCCCTTGCCTGTCACCCTCTCCAGTAAATTCTTCTTTTAAAATGACAGGTCCCACCATGAAGGCCACCAGATAAACTTTACACTTTCCAGTGGCAAAGGAGATAAAGGTTATGTGAGAGTTCCAAGGTAAATTGTCTTAGTGGCGTTTTCTTAGCTGAATAGAGGGTGGGTTTTGGTAACAGGAAGCCTTGATAATTAAAATTGTACTGGCTATTTTTAGATTGCCACAGACTTTCTTTGGTATTCAAGTAGGAATGGCCATTATAGTTAAGATATGATGTGTGTATCTATTCCTTGCCCTTCTCCTTTTCTGGATCACCACCCCCACAGCCTGTGCTTCTGAAGCAGCTTTAATGGCAGGCTTGCTAAAGGATTTGGCCAGTGGTTTTTATTCATCTTGTGACCAGAATCAAGAATCTCTTTGAAAAGAAGCAAACAGAGAAGAAGCAGAGGCCAGCATCTAGACCAATCCATGCCTGAAGTGAGAACATTGGTACCCTTTTCGTTAAGATGAGCCAATTGGTTTAAGCCTATTTGGCTTGATTTTTAATGTTACATTCTTGAAGATTCCTGATATGCATCACTTCAGTCTTTGGGTTCTTTCTCCATGAAGAAGTTTACATAGAACCATGAGAAACATGAACTACATCCACATGCATCTCTAAGCCCTGATCTCCCTTCCCTCCCAGTTACCCTCCTACAGCCATTTGACCTCACGGCCATTGAATTTGCTAACTCCAGTTGAATTCAGTTCTAAATGAACTTTTTTTTTCTTCAAGGAGCAAAGTAGAGAGCATAGAACAGAAATTCACAAAGTGAGACCCCAGAGCCAACAGCACACATATTATCTGGGAACTTATCAGAAGTGCAAACTTTTGTAAAAATAAATAAATAAATAAATTGTGTGTTCTTTTTTAGATCTACATGAACTAGAGCGTGTTCTGACATACTATACGTATAATGGAGTATAACTTTTTCTAATTAGGACTTCATTCTTGTGGTTGTACATGTGGTGGAGTTTCACTGGTGGTATATTCATATATGAACATAGGGAAATTTTGAGGTCTGTTCCAGACCTCTTGAACCAGAAACTCTGAGGTGGGACCCAGCAATCTATTCTTGAACCAGCTCTGCAGGGGTTTCAGATGCCAACTGCAGTTTGGAGAACTGCCAGCACGGAGGGTATCCAAAGCCAACATAAACTGTGGAACAGACAAGATTAGCATTTATAATTAAGAAATTTGAAAAGGCACTAGTAAGACCAGGAAGGTATCTCATAAGGACTGTTTTATGACACAGGATGCAAATTTTAAATGGTGCATGCAGTAAGTCAAATATGGCCTTTGACGAATGTGGAAACAAAAACTGCACTGGGACTTAATGAACACCTGTGGTTTTCTGCACACCTACACAAGTGAACTGGGGGTAAAAGTGCAAGGATGTTTCTTTTGTAGAAGAAACCATTGTAAAGCAGCTATTTTAGAAAAAAAATAATTCCACAGATGATCACATTTTGATATTATCTTTGGTGGTTGGCAGTTAGTAAGTTGGAAAGTTTGGGGGAAGGGGAATCATTGGACATCTGTGCAAAATAAATTTGTTTCTGTTGTAGTGGGAGCCGATCCATAGCATCCTATCTTATAATGATGACAGCGATTTGGTAGGAAGAAGGAGGAAAGTCCTTTGAGCACTGAGTGCTTGGTGGTCCTACTCACTTAACACATCACTGCAACTAGAAGGTAGGGCTCAAAGAAACCATGCGAGAGAGCCTACGTATCTTAGCAAAGCACTCTTCACCAAGCCACATCTGGGTCTGCACACTTAGAGCAAGTATAAAGTTAAGGAAAGATCCCAACTACATTGCCAGGATGAGGACTGGTCTTGACTCTTCTAGTTGACCCCTGATCCCTCCCAACCCAACTTTTCTACTAGACAGTGTTCCTGTGGCCACTGCATGCTCTCGACACTCAGGGGCAATCCTCAGTATTAATCAGGGAAAGCCTGGAGTGTAGATAAACAGCTAACCCCGTCCCAGGTCCCAGGCTCCAGGCCATAAATCCAGGGGAGTCCAAGCAATCCTGGTTAATTCTGGGGACTCTTTCCTGCAAATTCAGCCTCACCTCCCAGATTCAACAACTTGATAGAAAATTAGTAGTTCCTACAGGGAGCTCCTAGTGCAGCCTTTGTTGGCTACTCCTCCTTCTGAAAGATGCTTGTGAATGACCAACATTTCATCCTGTCAGGTGCACTCTGTACCCATCCGTTTCTCAGTCTTTTCCTCTGTTGCCAAATAATTAGTTGGTATTCAACAATGCTGCTTCTGTTAAATGCCTGCTAAATGAGGTAAGGCTCTAGGATGAAGGCCAACGCCTCTAACACACACACACACACACACACACACAATACACACACACACACACACACACACACGAAGGATGTCTTTTCCAGTCATGAATCTTATTATTTAAAATTAAAAATAACCCACTGCAACAAAATTGAGTAAGGAAAGCTCACTTTCTCCTTTACTGCAGCCACCGCCATAATGTTTGGTATTAGCATGATTGGTGTAAAATCCCACTGTCAGTGCTATTATCCATCAAGAGTTCATCTGGTTTTCCTTTCTCACTCATGTGTGATGGCAAAAGCTAGGATGTGTCATTGGCACATCTAAGTTCAAATGCTGGTTCTACCACTTATTTGGAAAATCTACTAAAGCCCATCTCCTGCCATTCAATAGGCATGTATGGAGTGTCTACTAAATACCCAGCACAGATCTGGCCACTTTGAATTTGTCAATGAATCAGACAGGATATTTGCTCTCATTGAACTTACATTCTAGCAAGAAAAGACAATAACCATAATGCATCAGAAAATGTATACTATATTAGAAAGTAGTAATTTGCTTCACAATTGTGGGGACCAGGTTTCAATATTAAGTAGGATAGTGAGCATTATCTTCAAGAGAAAAGATCTGAGAATGAGAGGTTAACCTGAGAAGATATATAGAGGTAGAATGAAAGTTCCAGGTACAGGGAGGAGCTAGATCAAAGGTCCTGAGGTAGGAGCACTGCTAGTGAGTTTGAGGAAGAGGCAGGAGGACTGTGTGTCGAGAGTGGAGTGAACAATGGGGTAAGGAGTAAGAGAGGAGGTTGGGAGGTAATGGAGAAGTGGGCTTAACTTGGTCATGAGAGGCAAATCAAGAACATTGACTTTATTGACTTGGGGTGTACAGAATTTTGAGGAATGATTTTAGGTAATCAGAGCTGAATTGCACAGGTTGTTGTGTGGAGGACAGTCTATAGGGGGCAGGAGAGACGCAAGATATCTCTTTTAAGACTATGACTGGAATCCAGGGAAGAAATGGAGATGAGCCAAGCTGGCAGTAGGGTAGGGAGAAACTTGGTTACATTCTGGATACATTTTGAACACTGAGTGCTAACATGATGTCTTGATGGATTGAATGTGAGGTGTGAGAGAGAGAAATGACTCCAAAAATTTTGGCCTGAGTAACAGGAAAAGTGCAACTGCCATCAACCAAGGTGCAGACTGTTTTGTGAAAATTAGCTGTCAAGCTCATTCCATGGATCAGGCACATAGTAGACATTTGCTAAAGGTCCCTTCTTCCAATCCAGCCTCTGCTTTTCCCTCCTCACCCTGTCTCCCAATGGATCATGATGTTGCTGCTTCTTAAAGCCTCAGTCTTCTCATCTTTAACTGGGGGTCAGTGAGTAGAGCTAGGAATGTGCTGAGAATTTCAGGACAGGGAGCATTTTGAGAAGGCTGGGCACAGAGTAAATATTCAATAAATGTTGGATTTGATTAGAAAGGAAATTGTACCAATTGTTTGGTATATAGGCACGGATGGGTTAGACTGGCCTTCCCATTGTCTTTCCCTGTGCTTCACTCATATCCCTGTGCTTAGGGAATCTGCTCAAATGTCAGCTTGTATATTTCACTCAGCTCTCAATGGCTCCCAACTGCTCACGTGACCAAGACCAGGATTCTAAGCAGAACTTACAGGCCTATCACAGTCCACTTCCAATTCATCCATGGGCACCAAGCCATATGTTTCTCTTCCCAACCTCTGTGTGCATATCCAAGCTATAAACATGGTCCTGCTCTTCTGTCCTCTACAATGTCCCTTCTCTTCTCCTCTTCTACCCTTTGGTGATGTCCTACTTTTCTTTTAGGACACAGACCCAATGCTGCCATCTCTCATCAAACCTTGTTTAGCTCCCCCCGGCATTTTCCTTCTTTGTAGTGCTGCTGTAGAGTGGAACATATATCTGGTGGTACTTCTTTCACATCCCAGACCAGGGATGATATTAAAACATTGAACAGTTACTACAGCCTAGAACCAGCCAATCAGAATAGACACCATGAGTCACCAGCCAGCCTGGGTATACCAGCTGAACGCTGGCCTTCCCACATGCCTGATGCATGGTCTCGCCTGTCTCTACAATTTGATTCTAAGGTCTCACAGGCCAGAGACCATTATTATTTACCAAAGAGTGTCTGACACTTCTCTATCTGAATATTTTCTGAATAAACAATCATATGAAAAAGAAAACCAAAGGTCCTGGCCTCCTTCAAAATCACCTTGGAACCGATTTCTCACTTGTATCACAGAATCCTCCTTCACCTTACCTCTGGCTGTAGGAAAGCCCAGTCTCCTGCCTCCTTCCCTCCTCTGCTCGATGCTGTATCGCAATCAAAGACATTCATGTTGGAGCTAAAGGTGTCTCCCCAAGAGCAAGTTTTCACAAGCTGAGAAGCCAAAACCCACAGCATCCCCTCTTCCATCCGTTCCAGAGCGTGCACTTGGCCTTAGGTGCCAAGAGGGGGAAATAGGAGGTTGTTTGAATTCACAGCCTCCAGCTCAGCTCAGCGTTGGCAACTTCCGTTGCCTGCTTTTCCTCACTTGTACACTCACCTTTTCTAGTCCCAACTTGAAAGTGGGTTTGGGAAATTTATTCCCTCCTCGTCAGGAAAAACAAGCTCCAAATAGGCCAAAGTAAATTGGCAGGGTATTTGAATAAATGATTATTTTTCCTAAGTGGCCTCTCACACATAGCCAAAGTCCATGATTTGGGCCCAAAAATAAATAGAGGGAAAGTGAGAAAAATTAGATTAAAGAGGGTTGGACAATCTACACAGAATTCCCCAAAGTTCAATCTGGAAGAGGCCCTGGAGATCAGCTACTTCAAGGTTTCTCAAACAGTGCTCTAAGGATCCCAGGAGTTTTGAGTAGTCCCATCAGGGGATAAATGTCACAAGAAACCCCAACAAGGGGGGCTCCCAGCCCTCTGTCACCTCCCCAACCAGCTTTGGTAAGGTTTTATCTGTTTTGCATAAGTATTTACTTGCATAGAGAGTTTTGTAGTTAAAAAGGCTTACACAGTACTGTTCCAAGTCCAGGTACACACATTTTACAAGTTAGGAAATCAAGGCTGAGAGAGATGAAATTCGTTGCCTAGGCTTTCCACAGCGAATTGATGATGGAATTAGAATTCAATTTCAAGTCGTCTAATTCAAAGCTGATACTCCTTTTTGTTTGTGGTGGTGTTGCACAACAGTTGTCACTGGCCCACATTTCCCTTTTCTTCATTTGAGGGATTCTCTTTCTCCTCCTATGGGTGGCTGAGGATTTGGATACTTCATTTGGCATGACCTCCCAGAGCCTGCAGTCCATGACACACTAATTTGTTCAGAGGTGGCTACAAGATCTAAGCAAGGCCAGTAGAGTTTTTTCTTAAAAAAAAAAAAAAATTAGAGAGAGAGAGAGAATATGTCAGTATTTCTGAGACTAATGATATTACAATCCCATGTAACCTGGAGCTACAGGAGGCCTTTCCGCAGTCATAAGGAAGAGTTTGAGAATAAATGCAACACCAAGGAAAGCAAGTCAGTTGGAGAGAGAAGTAGCAGATTCCTGAAGGCAGTGTTTGAACTTTCAGACCCAGCTGTGTCTAAGGTTGGGATTATTTCTTAACTTTTCAATCTTGTGAAACATTAATTATTTTTGTAGTTAAATTAATTTGGTTGGGTTTCTGTCATTCATTGCAATAGTGGTCTAAAATGTTGTATTAGTCCATTTCTGTTTCTATAATGAAATACCTGAGGCAGACTACATAAAGAAGAAAAGGTGTGTTGTGACTCAGTATTCTGGACTTACACAATCTATGGGGGCTCATCTGGTGATGACTTTTTGCTGACAGAGTCTGCAGGTGGCACAACTAATCATATGGCAGACAGGGAATATACATGTATATATTTGTGCCTCTCTCCCTCCTCTAATAAAGTCAGCAAGATGCAGTCACAGGACTCCATGCTAATGGTCTTGTCTAACCACTTCCCAAAGATCCCACCTCTAAACACTATAGTTGGATTAAGTTTCCATTTTCTTGGTATCATTTTGGAGATTAAACTTCTGCATAAATCTGAAGGGACAAACCAAATGCAAACTATAGCATATGTGTCCAAGGTAACTTTTATTTATAAAATATTTTATGTCATACTAAGCTCCACCATTACACCTGGTAACAGAGTCAGTGGAGACACCCTTCATCAGTCCAACATAGTAGCACCTCTTTCCTGTCCAGAAACTCCAGTGTGTTGTGACTTCTTGGATTCTGTGTGTCCTTGCATCCATCATCTGACTAGGAAAGAGATGATAACATTCTGGACACTCATTTGCCCAGCAGGTATTCTTTGAGAGCCCTCTAAATGCAGGTCTAATTTCTCACATACTTGATGCGAACCCACAGACTAGCTGTCAGCCAGGTGAAGGGAGAACATATTGACATGAGAGATAGAAGATTGAGCTTTTGTTTGATGTCTTGCCTTCCTGGCTGGGGCCCTTTCAACAAGAGGAAGAATATATATGTTATCAGTCAAGGTCTAATTGGGAAAACAGGAATCATGTCAACGATTGACAACAGATTGAATTTATTAACAGAATTGGTTTCACAGATGATGGAGAAACAGAGAAACCAAATAAGACAGGCAATCCAGACATCAGTAATAATAGGAAGCACCTAAGTACTCGCCATTTGTAGGGCCAGAAGGACAAAAAGAGGAGGTGGTGATACTGCAGCCCAGGAGCCAGGGCCATTGGATAGAAATTGAACCACAGTGGGCCTGACTGACAGAAATCAGCCTCAAGAAGGATGCTCAGCCATCCCTCCACGGTGGAGATGCAGGCAGAAGTCAGGTGAGGCTAGTGGTTTGGGTAGGATTACCCCGACTTCTTTATTTTTCCTACCCGTGATGGAGCAAGAACCAGAGTATGTTCACCAAGATGTACCTAGTTTGTAGAAATCATGGGGAGGGGTTGGGTTATGTTCCCCCAGTTCTATTTGATGTCTTTCACTGAGTTGTGGTGGAAATGGAGTCTCAGCAAGGTTTGTTTCCATGAGGTGGAGTCTGCTTTGGGCTTCCTAGTTTTTGTTGGGGAAAACTGTATCCCCTTTTTTTCTATCACTTTCAGGCCGTGTAGACATTTGCTACTGCGTTTACATCAGCCACGTCCTGGAAACAGTGGGGTTGGGAGCAGCCGCATCTCCAGAAGCAGCTGACCTAGGTCTCTGTTCCTTGCCCATTGTGGTCTGAGTGGGCACAGTCTTGGGTGATTTTTCTTAAGTCAGATGAAGAGACAAACGTTTGGCGGTGGGCCCATCTGTCCCATGGAAATTCATGGCTCTAGGCCTGACAATGTGCAATTAAAAGAAAGCCAGGCCATCCATGGGAACTAACCCAGTTGATAAATTCCAAGAAAGGGGGTAGGACTTCCTGAAACTCTTGGGTCATCTTCTCTGCCTTGTTTTATTTCTCCATGGAATGTGCCAAGCCAAGAAAGCCAGAAGGTCATTGAGCAAAGTTACTCATTTATGGGTCCTTGATTTGGTCCAACCCCAATTTGTTATAGTTTGCTTCTTGACAGCAAGCAAGGGAAAGCCTCCGCCTGGCAAGGAGACGCTGCCTAATCTTTGTTGATATTGGGAGGGTCTGCAGTTCATCAAGTGGAAAATTGGAATTTAATGGGAAATGACTCTTGGGGAGGAATTGAGACATCTTCTTGTGTTTTACGTGTTTTAAATGTTGCATGATTTCTAGCTGCTTAATTATAGAGCTATTCATTCACCAAACATTTGTTTGTTGAGTAATCTGTTAGGGAGTCTTTTTTCGTTTTTTTTTTTTTTTCTCAGAAAAAAAAAAAAACAGTAAAGGGCAACACCATGAGAAATCCCCTTTAGTATTTTCTCTTTTCAAGAGGCCATAACATCTCAGCATTTTGTAATAGCTAGACTTGAGGTGAAGAAGATGCTTTACTAGTTCAAACCCACAGAAGGACGCTGTTGTGGAGTGGAGAGAGCACAGACCCAAGGCAGACGTGGACTCTGACTGTGCTATTTATCAGTTGTGGGGATGTGGGTGAATCACTTCCCTTCTGAACCTCAATTTTAACATTAAAAGAAGGAAAGAATCAGAAATAAAGAAATCTTTAACATATTGGCATTTTATTGGGCACATAATAAGTGTTCAAATAATTGCAAGTATCATTATGATTTATGCCATTATTGTCAGACATATCTCTGTGCCAAGCTAAAGTGAGCTCACATTGTTTATCTCTGCCCCGATCCCACAGGTCTCTTCACTCCCTAATTAGGCTAACCAGGCACACAGTATTGAATCCTCTCTGATTAGGTCTGTAGCTCTGGACATTTTGTCAGTTCTCTTTAACTTTCTGCCATCTCTGAATAGCCTATGCCATTGTGCTGTTCTAGGTTTGTGCAAATGCTCCCAGCATAGTGCCTAGTTCAGAGTACGCTCTTGGTAAATACATTCATCTCCTGGTATCATGGCATATTGGTTACAGAACACCAAAATAGGAGGATGATCAAGATCATTATATAAAATGACATAGTATTTGTATATAACTTATAAACATACGCCATATACTTTAAATCATCACTAGGTTACTTATAATACTCTGGTGTAAATGTTATATAAATAGTTGTTGTTCTGTATATAGAGGTTAACGACCAGAAAACGGTCTGTACGTGTTCAGTACAGATGCAGGTTTTTTTGAATATTTTCAATATATGACTGAATCTGTGGATGTGCAACTTGTGGGGGAAGGGCTGACTGTATTGACTGAGCGAACAAGTGACTGAGTTGACTTGATAAATACAGCTGCATTCAAATGTGTAATAATCCTAACTACTTGTGTGTATTTTAGGGTGGGACTGCTGACACTTTTGCAAATAACCCAAAGGAAGATCACTTGTGTGAGAATTCCAGGGGTTTTTACATGAGAATTTTGGGGCAATGGATCGGGCAAGCCCTTTTGGGAGGTGGACTTTGGGGTATTCCTCAAATAATGCCCTGGATTTACACTCTAACACCACCTAGAAGCACTGTCTATTTTAGGAAGGATGGCAGTTGTGGGATGAGTGATCTTTGGATAATTACTGGGAATTGCTTATAAGCTTTTTAAAAACATTGCAGAAAAATTGTTTCTCATGCCTGAGTATCTCACTTGTGACCTATACCTATGGTAGGGCACACACTGCTGCAAATTATTTAGTAGGCAGTGGCAACAGATGTGCTCAAGCCTCCTTGTAATAATGGCAGATACCAGACCAAAACTAGGCTGCAATCAGTGCCCATATGAACTGTGCACATGTTCTAGAACTCTGAATTTGGCTTCTTCAGCACCCGACTCTAATCAAAAGAGCCATCCAACCACAAATAGGAGACAAACAATCAGAGATCTCATATTTGTCCAAAGCTTCCCTTCTAGAAAAAAAAATTGAATATTTAGAGCTTTCTACTGATGTTGACTTTGGCAAACAATATTTCTTTGCATAAAATTCATAACATATCACTTTAATTTGCATTTTCTCTCCCACCAACAATAAAAAGAGGTGTTGTGCTGTTTGTTCTTCACTTGCATCTCCCCAGCTGTCCCCTGCCCTTCTCCACCTTGCTCTGAACTCAGAGGAGGATGGAGCTGACTCTCTGTCATTTGTCACCAGGGTCCCTAAGCTCTGGCTTCAAATTGTGTTCAACTAAAGGGAAATGCCAGTAAAAGACTAGAGGATGGGAGAGAGGTGGGGTATTTATGCCCCTTCTACCTTGCTGCTCTGGGCTTTGTTCTGGAAGTAACTTCTTTTTTCTTTCTTTCTTCCTTCCTTCCTTCCTTTCTTTCTTTCTTTCTTTCTTTCTTTCTTTCTTTCTTTCTTTCTTTCTTTCTTTCTTTCTGTTCTTTTTAGTTATACATGACAGAGTATATTTTGACATATTTATACAAACATGGAGTACATCTTATTCTAATTAGGATCTCAGTCTGTGGTGAACATGATGTAGAGACTCACTGTGGTGTAATCATATACATACATAGGAAAGCTGTATCACATTCATTCTACTGTCTTCCCTAAACCTGTCTCCATCCCTTTCCTTCATTCAACTTTGTCTAATTTACTGAACTTCTATTCTTCTCCTCCCTCCCCCTTGTTGTATGCTAGCATCTGAATATCAGAGAAAACATCCGACCTTTGGTTTTTTGGGATTGGCTTATTCCCCTTAGCATAAGTCTCCATATCCATCCATCCATTTACTGGCAAAAGTCATAGATGCAAGTAAAGAGCAAACAACAAAACACCTCTTTTTATTTGTGATAGAGAGAAAATGCAAATGAAAGTGATATGTTATACATTTTATGCAAAAAAAGTCTGTCAAAGTCGACATCAGTAGTCAACATCTGTCTATTTTATGGCTGAGTAATATTCCTCTCTTTACAGCTGCAGTTCTCAGCAGGCTCAGGAATACTGTTTTTTCCACTTTCTCCTTGACAGCTAGGTGGCATTGGCTTCTTGTTGGTAGTTTCTTTTCCCCCGACCTTCCTTGTTAGTTTCCTTAATCTCTCCCATATCTGTATAAGGACTCCAGTAATTACTTTTCTTCAAAATCCAAGCTGAGTACACCTTTTGAGTCTTACAGACAACTCTGACATTTTATCTGTCTTGTAATTAAAGAAGTGCCATGCTCAGAATGTCTTGCACAAGAACGTCCAACTTATAATGAAGGGGATCCAGGAATTGGCCCCAACACATCAAACTCTGCCTTCATCATGTCATCTTATGGACACAGGAAAGGTCTTAGTAAAACAATGCCCTTTTACCCCTTAGTGGACTTAGTTGTTTCTTAGATAGCTGAAACTTTCTCACCCTTATAGCATTGTACCAAGAATGAATGCATTTATAAAAATTCATCCATTCATCTAGCATTGAGCATACATTTATTTAGTGCCGCTTTAGGGCAGAATTTGGAAATTCAAGACAAGATATGGTTCCTGTCTTTGAGGAAATTTTCCATTCTAGGAGGAGATAAACCTAAAGAAATAAAGATAGATCCTTAAATCTTGAGGAGGCAGTAGATGCTCACCAGATAGGAGACAGAGACAGATTTCCATGTAGAAGGATCAGCTTAACAATGGAGAAAGAGGAGAATGAGATAGCCCAATTGTTAAGGAACTTCAAATTATTTTTTGTGCCTAAAGTGCAAATGAAAAGGATAGAGGAAGGGAAAAAAATAAGACACAGTTGCAGAGCTAAAGGACTTCAGCATAAGCAGCTTTATGTTCCAGGCTGAGGAGTTAGACTTCACATTTAGAGCAGTGCACTCATTCATGGCTTTTAAATTGGAGAAAACATTCAATTGATTGAATAATGGATTAATAGAATCCTAGATAGAGTGACCTGAGGACACTATGAAGGAAAGATTAGTGGGGGACTATAATCGGAGATGTGGAGTTCAAAAAGTTGTTGGAAGACTATTGCAGTAATCCAGACGTGATACGCTGTAGGCTGGAGGAGCCTGGTAGCCAACCAGGTAGAAGGAGGGAACAAATCCAAGAGACGTCAATTATGTCAGTCAGGGTCTAATCAGGAGGTAGAAACCACACAGTGATATGAATGGAAATGTTTAATGTAAAGAATCATTTATAAAAAAGATAACGAGGAATTTGGTAGTAAGAAATGAGGAAAACTCTAAAAACTAGAAGGGTAGCAGATATAAGGAGCAGCCATACCCCCTCGAGCTAAGATAAAGTACCCAAGTAAGAGTGAAATTACAGATCTAATTAACAAACCAAAATTGCAATTTCTGAAGAAAATAATTAGCAAAATAGGTAAAGCAAAACATGCCAACTAAGAAATGACAAGAGAGGTAGAACTATCGAAGCAGAATAAATTAAAAACAATTATAAGACATTCTTTGCAGATTTCTAAACAAATATAAATTTGAAACCCTAAGTGAAATGTATGATTTCTTAGGGGAATCTAGATTACTGAATTTGATGTTATTATAGTACAAAGATTGAACAGATCCATTTCTATAAAAGAAATAATGGTAAGGAACTAGCCCTCACCACAAAAGTTATCATACTCCATTGGTTTCATAAATGAATTCCACCAAATCTTCAAAGATCAGATTGTCCCAGTATTCTACAAATTATCCTACACCATTAATGAAGAAGAAACAATTTCTAATCCCTGACATGAAGCAAATATAAAACTTATACTAAGACTATACAAATAAATGACAGAAAACTGTCATCCATGACACATTCATGAAAAAATTCTAAATAAATAATTTCAGATGAGCTAGAAATTTGAAGAAAATTTGTTGAATAGAGTTTTTATAGAGGTATGTCAAAAGTTGAGGGACGCAACAAGTAAAATATTAGCAAGCAAAATTGGATAAATAATATGATACAACAAGGAGAGTATATTCAAGGAACGAAAGCTTAGTTCAACATGAAGAAATTTATTTACACAATGTGCTCTAGTAATAAATCTAAGGAAAAAAAGCTTGTGTCTATCTCTACAGATCCGAGAAAGCCTTTGGCTAAATTTATCATCCACTTATAATGAAAACATTCAGGGAAGTAGAAATTGAGGGATACTTTCTCAACATGATAAAATATGTATACCTTAGTCTAGTTAGTATTCTAGTTAGTGGGAAAATTCTAGAGGTATTTTGACTGAGATCAGCATCCAGGCAAGAATTAAATATTGCACTAAATGTGTTAGCAAATGCAGTTACATAAGAAAGATCAATTAAAAGAGGATGAGAAAATAAACAGGAAAGCTACTTCTAGTTGTAGATAATATGTAGTACCCTATGAAATATAAAATAGTAACGAATACCCACTTCAACAGCAGCAAAGATTAAATAATTATGAATGTGTTTAAACAGAAGTGAGCGATACCTATATGAGGACCATTCTGAAATACTCCTGTGAGACAGACTTCAACAACTGGAAATCGATTTCCTGTTCTTGAGAATGCTAACATGAAAAAGATGTCAGTTACTGGGCACAGGGCTGCATGCCTGAAATCCCAGCGTCTCAGGAGGCTGAAGCAGAAGGATCACAGAGTTCAAAGCCAACTTCAGCAACTTAGTAAGGCTCTAAGCAACTCAGCAAGACCCTGTCTTTAAATAAAATATTTTTTAAAGGGCAGGGGCTAGGGATGTGGCTCAGTGATAAAGTGCCCCTGGTTTCAATCCCTGCTTAAAAAAAAATTCAGTTTTCCCTAATTTATAAATTCAATACAATACCAAACAAAACAACAATGAAGTATCCCACCTTTTATATCCAAGTTGATACTAAAATTCATATGAAAATACAAACTTACAAGAATCACTAGGAAAAATAGCACACACAAGGAAGGACTAGAACTACTAGTCATTAAGAATAAAATATATCTCCTATAATAAAAATAATGTGGTATTGGCACATGAATAGATAAATACTACAGGGCAGTGAGATACTATAGGCCAATGGAATGAAACAGAAAGTTCAGAAGGTGACTGAAAAACGTATGGCATCTCTCTGTACTTCATTCTTTCTGCCATGTGAAGATGTGGGAAGTCAGCGGTTTGCAACCTGAAAGAGGGCCCATACCAGAACCCCACCATGCTGGCATCCTGACCTTGGACTCCCAGCCTCTAGAAATGTGAGAAAGAAAGGTTTGTTTTGAAGCCATCTAGTCAGTGGTAATTGTATAGCAACTCAAACTGACTTAAATAGTAACTCTCATGCATTCCTGGTTGGAATGTAAAATGGTATAACTGCTGTGGAAAACAGCTCTTCAAAAAGTTAAACATAGAATTATCATATGACCCCAAAATTTCACTCCTAGTTATAAACTCAAGAGAACTGAATGCAAATGTTTACAGGAGAATTTGTTCATGAATGTTCACAGCATCAGTGTTCATAATAGCACCAAACTGGAAACAACTCAACTGAATGAACAGAAATGTGAATAAAAATATGAAATAACCAAAAAGTGACATATTCATACAACAGAATATTATTTAGCCAAACAAAAGGAATGGTGTGCTATTTCAGGCTATAGCATGGCTAAAACTTGAAAATGTTTCATTAAGTGAAAAAGCAAGAGACAACAAAAAGTGACATATTTTATAAAAAGGCAAATCTATAGAGACAGAAAATAGATTAATTTTCCTAGGAAGTTGGGGAAGGAAAGGGCAAGTAGGAGTGACTGCTAACAGTTACAGGTTTCTTTTGGGGATCATCTACATGGTATAGATTTAGTAGCAATGGTACAATTTTTTAGTGGCAATTGTACAACTTTGTGATTTGACTTTTAAAAAAAATCACAGAACTGTATACCTTAAAATAACAAATTTGATGTCAAGTTTATCTCAATAAAAGAACTGAAAATAAGACCTCATATAAAAAAGAAATATTGTACTAAATAGCAAAGGAAACATGTTTAAAACGGCAAGCTCCATTTTCACAGAAGAGGAGTGATGATAAATTGATCAGTAGCATAATTTACCCTCATGCGTGTTCACCTTCCATTCATAGTTTTTGGACACGTAAACTCCCATGCAAAAAAAGTTCTATGCAATGAAAACACAAAGTTCTACTTACATACTTACATCCCTTTCTCTGCCTTTCTCTCTGAAAACAATCCCATTTGAATTCCAAATTCTTTGGAATCCCAAAGACTGGTTTTACATCACTGCCACACAAGAAAAAGGAAATGGAGGTTAGATGTGGCTTTTGTGTCTCTGGTGAAGCTAGAGACAAACATAGATAAAAATGAATGAGGTAGGTGGTATGGGTGAAACAGTGTGGGAAAGCTCTGAATTGTGTTTACACTTGGACACAAAGGAACCTTGCATTCAGCTAGCCTGGGTTCTGAGTAGAAGGGAAGCAGGAACAACCGGGCTACTTGGCCCCTCCCTCCCCTCCCCTCCCCTCCTCTTCCCCTCCCCCTCTTTCTCTCTCTCTCTCTCTCTCACCTTTACAGACTCCCAGCCATACTCAATAAATCCAAACTATGTAGGAGTGGCAGAAAACCCAGAGCAGTGGCTTAGATGGAAATTTCTGGAACAGAGTATATATATATATATATATATATATTTTTTTTTTTTTTTGCATACACCCTCAAACTTGAAGAGAATGATTTTGGAAGCACTGAACCTTTAAACCTTCCTCTGCATGTCTGATATTGCTTTCTCTGAGAAGCTGAGTGAATTCACTCAGTCCCTGAGCAAGTTTTAATCCTCAAAGAACATAGTAGGTCTGCTGTCCACCTCCCACAAAGTCCTTAAGAGATAGGCATTCACCTTGGGGTTTATTAAGGAGTGAGTGTTACTCATAAGAAAGTGCCCCCTTTTCTGGTGGCGAGGTAACCAAACATGGCTTTGGCACTTGCTTCTCTCCCCTGAACTGTCATGAGTCAGTTGACTCCTCTCCATCCCACAGCATTCCCATTCTTCCCAGGAACAGTGAGCATCTTCATTCAACACTGGCCTCATTTGTGAAACCACGAGAGCATTGTACCGGTTCACATGATAGCAGCTACCTAGAGGAGCTGTGTTGTCATATGCATAGACTTGAGTGACTTGTTTCCAATTAACCCTCTTTCGGTTTTCGGAATGCAGGGTGTTCAAATAATCTGAATTAAAAGGTTTGACCAGAGTCTTATGCAGACAAGAATTGGGTGAGTGGAAGAGCATAGAATTATAAGCATTCAGCGCAGGAGAACCAGGTTCCATCTCCAGCATCACAAAAATAAATAAATAAATTTGGCCTTCTTTGTACCATAAGAATATTATTTAAAAGGAATATTTAGTGTCTGTTTTAACAAAAACCTTCAGCTAACTGGAATTTCCCTCTTTCAGAAGAGGAAACTTGTGTTAAGGATCCTTAAATAAATTCCAAGGGATTTGTTGGTATCAATTTACTTTCTAGACCTCAACTTCTGTAGAAATGGATCTGATGTTTAAAAAGTAAATTGAATGTGGAGGGGCCCCTGGTGTGACTCAGTGGAAGAACTCTTGCTGAGCCTACTCAAAGACCTGGTTGCATTCTCAACACCACAAAAATAAATATATAAATAAAATAAAAGTCAAAGATAAACCTAAGTAACTAGAAGATTTCCAATGATCAGAAGAAATGATTCAAATGTGGTCACTTTACCACTATACTGGATAAGACATGAAAGAAAGTTGAGCATTTATAAAAACTCCAGCGTTCCAGGTTTAAATGGGAACATTTTGGGTTAATGTTTAGTTAATTACACAATTCAGTTGATTTGGGCCATGAACTTTCCGAATAATTGAAACTTTATGAGGATTCCTATAGAAATCTGGGTATATGCATGCCCTCTTTAAGAATGCCTAGAAATGTTTATTTGGTTGTAAAGTCCTTGCCTTAAAAATGGGGTGTGTATTTTAGTTACATTTTTTTTTCTTTCAGTGAAAACACTCATTCTAAGACAGTACTGTTTTAATCTGGAAGCATTATTTGGTCCTTGCTTTGTTTGGGAGAATTCTGTCCTTCCATCCCTCAGGAAGCCTCTGTTTGACTTCCACTGGTGAAAATTCATCGATTAGGAGGCCCCTCTGGGAGTTCACAGGGGCAAGTGGGAAATAAAAGACGGGGTATCCAGAGCTCACCACCATCTCCTCAGTCCAGCCTTGTCTCACCAGCTCTGTGATTGATCACGCTCCTTCATGTACTCTTTGTTTACATTTGACAGAGTCCTCCCCCCCAACAGAAAATAGCTCAAGTAGCAAGGAGAAGCAAATTTGGCAGAGCTCTTCAATTAGAAGCTAATGATTAAATTCATCTGGTATTCTTTGTGCCATAATGACATTATTTATACGGAATTCTTTTGGTGGGAATGTGGCTGCCTTTTACACTTCCATTTCTCATCTATTATCACTAAATAATCTTTAGTTCTTGTAAATCCCTTTGCAAAGGCTTCTTATAAAAGAACTTAAAAAGAAATAAATCCTCTGAGATATTACAGGATTCTTGCTGTGTGCCTCCCATAGACTTGGATGAGAACCGTTCAGCTTAAACCCTGTACATTGCTTTGAAGATCCAATCCATGTGCCTGTAATTCAGGAGGAAATAAAAAAAAAAAAAAAAAGGACAGCCATAAATATTTGTAACAGAGCTAACATCTGCGTTGGTTTGTGATATTTTTGGTGTAGAAAAGGAAGGGAGAGTAAAACTCTGATGTTTATTTGCAGCTCTCTTTTTGGAGAAAACTTCAGTCTCTCTCGGGTACCAGAATTAGAATTCACTATGGAGAGCTTGGGTTTTGCAGAGGTACAGGGTTTGGGGTGGGCATGGAAATTAGAAATTAGCTAACTTTTGACAACTACCTTGTATTTTAAGAAGTTATGGAGCCTGGAGGTATAGCTCAATGGTAGAGTATGAGCTTAGCATGTGCAAAAAGCCCTGGGTTTGATCCCCAGCACCTAAAAAATTGTTTTAAGTAACTTATATATTTGCTCACATAAACCTCTGAAATATAGCCTTTTCCCCCAAAGGGCATGTGTGAACACCTGCCTCATACCGCTTTCTGCAGCTGCCAGCGATTTCAGTTTCCCGAGGTATGGCCTTGCAGCTGCCAGATGAGCAACTTTCATGATTGCAGAGTTCCTATTTTTAATCAGTCTTGCAGGAAATTACGGGCATCTCTGTTTTATTTACTTGGTTTTAAAATGTTTCCTGCATGAGTTTCTTTTTTCAGCAGAGAAAATAAATTGTAGATGACATTATCTGTGTACTTCAGAAACACTCTCCATTGCTCAGTGGGCTCCTTTTTTTATAGTCAGCAACATGGGCCTTGAATGTTTAACAAAGGTCTCGAGTTTTTCACTACCAGTTTCTACATGTAAAATTTTTTTCTTTATTTAAGAAGTCACATAAATAGCCTAATAAATGTAATTTTACTGAGTGTTGAATAGTATCAAAGAGCTTTCTGCTACAGCACTGGTGTGGTCAGAAAAGAGCAAGGACACTTTCTCTACAGCCCACCATGTGTAGTATATTCTCATAATACAAAATCACCAAATGAAGGGTCAAGGTCAAGATTTTTAATTAGTATATTTTATCAAATCTACAAAGCCATGAAGAAAGGAGGGAAAAAAAACACATTACTATTAACTCCGACACACTATCACTGAAGACTGATTTCAGAGATGTTTAATAAAAGTGTACATGTTTGAACTGATGAAAAGTCATTATTCTAGGATTATTTCCCAAGCGCCAGTCCCTTTGGATGCTGCAATGGAAGTAAGGGATGTAGGCCTGTGTCAGGGAATATATGGTTCCCTTTGGGAGAGTGATCATGCCTGGAAGTAAAGGACCAATAGCCACCTGAACTAGATGGACAGGGCTGATGCCATCAGGCTATAGAGAAGTGGGAGATGGGAGTTAGTGGGGAAATCTCAAGGGAAAATTTTGAAAAGCAATACAAGTGAGTCTTAAAAATAATCTTAGGGCTGGGCATGGTGGCACATGCCTGTAATCCCAGTGGCTCAGGAGGCTGAGACAGGAAGATTATGAGCAACTTACGCCCTAAGCAAGTAAGCAAGACCCTGTATCTACATGAAATACAAAAGGTGGGGAGGGCATTAGGGTTATGGCTCAGTGGTTTAGTGCCCCTATATTCATATATCCCCAGTACCAAAAAAAAAAAAAAGTCTTAAGGTAGAGGAAAACATTCTTGCATTCTTGGGAAAGTCAAAAGCTCTAATGTCTATGGAAATGGTAGGGGATGGAGGAGATGGTGTGGTGTAATGAGGCTCTGGAACAAAATTTCCTGGATTCAAATTGCAGCTCAAACTTGCTGTAACCTCTTTCTACCTCAGTTTGCCCATTTGTTGAAGGAAATTAATTTTGTGATGGTAGTTAGGACATTACTTATTACACATTAGGCAATCAATAGGAATTACCTTAGAAAAATAATGTAATGCCATGTATAAGACAGGAAATAAGTTTTAGTTACCTTTGTATCTATTTAAGTCTAGAGTCTGAATTAAACTAACAAAAGGCAGAAAACAGGAAGATGATGTTTATTGATGTTAGTAATTCTATTCATGCAGACTCAGCTTGGCATCAGCTCTCTAGCTTTGATAATGAGAGTCACTGTCTCCAACCTTGTCTAAGAAGAGTAGGGATACTTATACTACCTTCATAAGGGGAAATTTAGGCCCTGCTCTTAGGCAGAAAGTATTTCCTTTATGTGTTGATTCTCAGTTGTTTCCAGCTCAAAATAATCAATATGCCAAAATGGCATATTTTGGGGTGACATAGCCTCATCCCCTTTGCATGTGAAGCTCTAAGTTGATTGAACAAGAGAGGAGAGAAAGAGATCCTGGAGGAGGGTTCAGTTGTGGAATATTAGAGAAGATAAAGCTACATTGATTGGCCTATTTATTATTTATTATTCCTTAAATGTAGGAATATATTAAAGGACCAGAGTCTGTTCACGAGTGAATTCTTTGGCCAGGAATCCTCTTTCCCTACCTGCCATATGACTTGCTTCTTTACTTTTCCTTTTTTGACAAAATAATTTGATTATAGAGGCCATCTCCGACAACCCTATATAAAATAGTACCACCACTTCTGCTCTGCAACTTTCCATTTCTATTACCTTACTTTTAAAGAAATAGTTCTTATTAATAAACATTATTGTATACATATGTTTATTTGGTTAAAGGTGTGCATGGGTTATCTTCTCTGTCAACTAGAATGAAAATTGTAAGAGCAGGACTCAGATTCTATAACTGAAGGAGCAAGAGTCTCCCTGGATGAGGATTCTTCCCTGGGGGAGCAGTTGAAACCCAAGGCTTGGAATCACTCATTGTGGTAGGCTTAATAATGACCCCAGAGATAATCCAGGCTCTAAACTTTTATATGGCAAAGGGACTTGGCAGATATAAATCAAGGATTTGGAAACAAAGAGATTATCCTAGATTATCTGGGGTGGCTCTAAATATTACCATAAGAGTCCTCGGAAGAGAGGGTCTGAGGAGATTTGACTGCAGAAGAAGCAGCCAGTATGATGATGGAAGCAAGATGCTCTATTGCAGCTCTGAAGATGGGGGAAGTGGATAGGTGCTAAGAAATGCAAAGAGTGATGAAAGAAAATGGATTTCCCTTAGAGTCTCAGGAGGGTAAATGGTCCTCAGTTTGAGCCCAGTGAAACTGTTTTCAGACTTCTTATCTTCAGAACTATAATAAAATATATGTGCATTGTTTTAAGTTGGTGTTATTTGTTACAGCAGCCATAGGAAGCTAATACACTCACTATGTATTAATTGCTTCATGGACATCAGAGCTCTATGCCATGTTAGGGCAGTTGCAGTTGCAGTTGCAGATCTAGCAATCTCAGGAGGTTTCAGATTTTTCTTTTGCTTAGGATAAAACTTTTTTCATGCTTTATTCCATCAAAATGCTAAGCTGGCTGTAAGTAGGTGGTTCTCATTATTTTTCAGCTTGTTCTACTTGAGTAGGCAGGGGGCAATAGGGACTAACCAATGGAGATTCTCTGAAGACCTACTGTGTGCTGGTGTTTGATACATAGAGGAGCTTTTGACCATTTGGTCTAACCTGTATATATATATTTTTTTTCCTGTGAGGAAATTAGGATGAGAAGAAATCATAAGAAGAGTATATAAAGCAAGCTTTGGAACCAAAATACACAGCCTAAAAGGGTATGTTTATTGCATAATATTGTGTTGGGCCCATGTACAGACTCAATAAATACAGTATTTAAATGACATAGACCTTGTTTTTAAGAAGCTTACAACCTAGGGGAAAACATTTATACAGGAAAACAAAGAGAGTTTCTAAATCATAAAATGTTCTGTAAAACTCTGATAATTAAAACAATATGATACTGGTATAGAAATAAACAATCAGATTACTGGAATGCCATAAATCTCTAAGAACAGAATAAGAATTTAATTTATAATATAATGGGCATTTCAAATAATGGAAAGAAACAAATTAGTGAACAAATGGTGGTGATAAACCCAGCTGTTTTGTGGGCAAAAGTTTGACTCCCCACCCAACACCTTATACCACAAAAACCTTCATAGGCTTCTACTCAAAAAACACATTATTATTGATAGAAGAGTACAGGTTGCCATTAATTTTATTTTGGAGTTCAAAGACCCTTTGAAAACATTGCACAAAGAGGAATGCCATAAAATTTTAAATGTCTGTGTTGATTACAAAATATTTTTAGTTTATGTGTCCAAAAAGGGAATATACATATTTTTAAAATTGTTTTTAGTTGTCAATTGACCTTTATTTTATTTACTGATATGTGGTGCTGAGAATCAAACCCAGTGCCTCACATATGCTAGGCAAGCACTCTGCCACTGAGCCACAATCCTAGCCTGGGAATATACATATTTTAAAGACAAAGAACCTGAAAAATAATTAGGGAGTGTGAAAGTATGCCGCTAACAGTGGTTCATTGGAATAGAAACAATATATGTGTATGTATGCTCATATAGAGATGCAGGTAAAGAGATATGTATGCATATTTAAAAACGTGGAAGGAAACTATCAATATAGTAACAGCAGCATAACTCATTAGTTGGATTACAGTAGAGTCCTCTGTATATCTGTCTAACTATCAGAGATAAGTATATGATTTACTTGTTTATTTGGTAATTTAACTTATGGTAAACTGCACTCCACTATCTTGTTTAGTCCTTAACATGGATTAAGATCATAGGTTTAGTATCATAACAGAGTGGAATGGCCCTGAAGGAAAGCAGAAACTTCTTACCCATTCCTCAATTTATTGCTAGGGATTTCATTGTTATTTTACAGGCAGAATAGTTGGAATTACTAGACATCTGCACATAGATTATTCTTTAAACCCTTCCTTTTTCCTACCAGCTGAATATCAAACTTCAATGTGCTTAATGTAAATAAACTCTGGATGATGTAAAGTATTTTTAATGCTAACTTTAGAAAACTTATATAAATGCAACTTTATCGTATAGATGAATTTTCTTTGATTTCTGTTTGTCTTATTTTAATATGAACCCTGCTCTTTTTTCCCTCCCTTTTGCCTTCCCTTATTTTAAACATTTTAAGTCAGAGGAAGGGGCAGCACTGCCTGCAGCTCGGCCAAAAAATACTCAGAGGAATATGAAGACAAAGCCCCAAGGAAGAGGGGAAACAGCTTTCCTGTTGGTGCTAGTGATGCTGCCGCTTCCAGACTTAAGGGCACTGAAATCATTAGTTCCCTCACTCAAGTTGTAAGGTAGGAATGGGGAAATGGAGAAAGAGAGATGGAGGGGGGATAAGAAATTCACCTGACATGTTCCCATGATCCTGGGAGTTGATCCTGGGGAAGGAAGAGGACAAGTGAACCTGGAGAAGAGTCCCTTTAAGGGACACTGCCCAAAGGTCTCAGAGAACTTAGTGCTACCAGCCAATGCCCTGACCCACAGAGTAGGAATCCATGCCAGTGGATTCTCCAGAGGTACAGGTTGGAAGTTGGCCCTGGTGGGCCTCATCAGTTAACTGCACCCATCTGTGTCACCAGAGGAGGCTTGATCCCTGTCACACTGCGTGGTGTGGACATCCCCTCCCTACAATATCACAAGATATTTTTCAGCTCAAAAATTGCTTTTGCGGAGGTGAGGAATTTTGGTCCCTGCATTGGTTGTGATGAGGATACTGAAGTGAGTGGTTGAAAATATCTGGGCTGGGATACAGTGAGCAACACCCCTGACTTGAACATTTGCTAACTTGTTTAAAAAAATAAATAAGAAAAATCTTAAGCAATGGAATATGCCACAGAGATAATATCTATAGATTTAATTACACATACCTCAAAGGAAGCAAACAAAAAAACCCTCTGCTTCCAAAAATATATTAACCAGATGAAAGAAGCACACAATATAGTGGGGGAAATATAGGCAAC
Source organism: Urocitellus parryii (assembly GCF_045843805.1). Taxonomy (NCBI): domain Eukaryota; kingdom Metazoa; phylum Chordata; class Mammalia; order Rodentia; family Sciuridae; genus Urocitellus; species Urocitellus parryii. Next base: position 146,874,041 of record NC_135534.1, on the reverse strand, counting down.
TGCCGTATGTCCCTTTCCCCCCTCATGGCATGAGGTATCTGACAGCATCCAGACTGACAACTGCGACGATGCTGGTTCTGGGGGCGTTTGTTTTGGTTAAACTGTTGGAAGGATTGGGGATTGACTGTATTTTCTGACCGCACAAATCCAGGGGTCTTAAAAACTAGAAGATATTAGCCAAGGTTGCTCATTCCAGTGGAAGACAGAGATAAGCCAGGACACAGCATGACCAAGCCCTGGTCCTTCCAGACCTGAAATGAGGACCCACCAGCTGAGATGGAACAGTATGAGAAATTGAGGAGAGGGACACTGTAGTTTGACTGATTTATTATTGATGTAAGCTAGATTGCAGACTTCATCACTCGAACTCTCTGTGAATTTTATAATGGATGCATCCATGTGTACTAACACGGACATTTTCAATCTTTTATTTAGGCATATTGTGAAACTTGCAGTGAGATACATTGGACAATGACCTAATATGGTGTGAAAGTCAGTAAATATAGCACAATCTCAAGTGGTTGTCTGAGTAGCAGGGTTATGGCGACTTATTCTCATATGTGATTTGCTCCTTTTCTGTATTCTTCGTATTCTTCAATGTGCATACAGTTTTTATGATACAAGCAAACAAATAAAAAAAATTTTAAGTGCTAACTAGCCCACGATGATGAAACACATCTTAATTTTCCACAACAATACTTTTTTTTGGTCAGCATTTAAATGCATCATTTAAAGCATCTATTCCATGCTTAAACTGCACCTATCTGCTCAGTGAAGGATGCTATTTGTTGGGAAATCATTGTATCTGTGCCGTGATACAATCTGAAAAACATAAGCCTCATAAACTGCCAACCCTTTCTATTTTCCCTCATTGCAAATTCCTTCTAAATGGGGTAATGACCTTGTCTTGATGTTAATGTCATACTGCCAGATCGCCAAGAGTACCCAAGACCAGAGAGTGAAAGCAGTGAAAAGAAAATAAAGGGGAAAAACTTGAAAACTTTTTTTAAAGTCCCAAGTCTTAGTCATATTGGAGGGCTGTTGGACTGATGTTATCATTGCCCCTTTAATAGACGCCATGGAGAGAGAGCTGCCAGTCTTGCGCTACCTTGACGACTACACAGAGTGAGGATGACAGGAATCCCATTCCTTTCTGTTTTGCTTCCAGGAAGTGCATTTGTACCAGATGACGGCAGCATAACCGAGGTTACCCTAAAAGCTGGTCAATAATTTATATGAAAGAATTTGTGGAATTTTGTTGTTCCCTGATTTTCTTGTTGAAAGGGAGAACAAAACAAGCACAAGCCCTAAAAGCTTTTGAAATGAATGATGCAGCAGGTTTTCTGACTTTCAAAACAAACCACCACCATAATCGTGTGTTAGAAGGCAACGGCCCCGTGGTGGTTTTGTCTGTGGCAAAGTTGCCAAAACTCACCGGTCTGTGGCTTCATTGTTCTGAGCAAAGGAAGGTCAGAAAGAATGAAATGAGTTTGGTTTTGTTTTGTTTTGATTTTTATTTAATTCTCTTGCTTATTTTCACAGTTGTTTTCCAGTCAGTGTGTTCTTCCAGTTTGGCCACAACCGCCCTTGTTTCTAGAAATGGGGTTTGGCCCCCTCAAAGACTTACCATAAAATATAGCACACCACATCTTTGGCTGTCCTCTCTGGGTTGCTATCCCAAATAAAGTTCTTGAATGTTTTATGCAGAGCTTTCAAATTTTCAGAAAAAATTTTAGATCTTTATCTCACTGAGTTGAGACAATGATGTATGACCTCCCATTTAATATGTAAAAACAACTCTGAAGGTTCTAGAACTTGTTCAAGATGTTGTTGGTTTGGGCCCCTCTGGCATTCAAATCTCCCTTCCTTTTAATACCCTGGTTTGCCCCTAGGGGGCCCCCACACTAGGGCCTTTGCCTGCTTTCTCTGCCCTGGCACAATTACAGGCAAAGGGTATGGTCTTCCACACCCAGGCACTGTTTCCTGGGACTTTGTATCTTGAGTATGATCCAAAGACAACAGGACAACAAGAGAGATGTAATGTCCCCCATTCATTTCCTTCCATCTACTGCCCCCTTCTCTTGAGGTACTCTCTCATTTATCACTTAAAAATAACAATTCATTATTCACGGTAAAATTTAACTGACATGCTGAGAAGAGCTATATTTAAAGTTTAACCAATTAGCACCCCAGTCAAAAAAATAATCCTTTCCATTCCCCAGAAGTTCTTGATTGAATCCTTCCAGACCACAGTTCCCTCTTGCCCCAGGATCACCATTAGCAAGACTTCTATAGTCATCACTCTCTTGATGATTCTTAATCTTCTCTTCCAAATATGAATCCATAACAGTTTCGTTTAGTTTTGCATCTTTCCATCCTTTAAATGAAATCAGATACTGTATATTCATTTGTATCTGACTTCTTCCCCTCAGCCTTTTATCTATGAATTTTTATCTGTGTGGTTGGGAGAATTTGTAATTCATTAATTTTCATTGCTTTGTAGTATTCTATCATAAGAATCTAACAATATGTTCATCCATTCTACCACTGACAGCTATGTGGGATGTTTGAACTATTAAAATCAATGCCAGTGTGAACATTCTTGTGCATTTTATCTTGATGCATGTGGCACAGATTTATCTAGGGTATCTGTGGCTGAGAATGAAATGGATGGATCATAAGCTTTATGTATCTGCAGACTTACTACATAATGGCAAAGAGCTTTCCAAAGTGGTTGTTCCAATTTTCACCACCAGCAGCAAATGAGCAGTCCCAGGACTATACATTCCTCACTGACACTCAGTTGTCAGATTTTTTAAAAATGGCATTATTGAATGATTTGCACATTTTTAACTGTCTGTTTTGCACAAAATGAAAGTGAGCCAGAATATTTTCCTTGTAGTCTTATGAGTGGTAGAGTAGTGTAGAAGTAAGAGTCCTGACTTTGGATTTAATGTGTTTGGATTCAAGTACTTGCTTACTGCATAGCTATGAGACCATGAGAGAGTTTCCTAACCTCTCTGTGCTTCATTTATCATATGTATAATAATGATTCCCAGTCTCATAGAATTATTGTGAAGACTGACCGAATAAACAAAGCATTTATAATAGTTCCCAGCACATAATGAGTACTATATACATGTTCACCATTATAATTATGTTATAAACAAAACAATGTCTAAGATCAGATTATTGGGAAGAAAATAGGATTATTTATTAACGCACCAATTGTTTGAAGGCCTATATGATGGGAAAGGATGAGACATGGCTCATCCCCTCAAAAGACTCATAATTTAGGTTAAATTGTGTAAATTTTTTTGGTAACACACTTGGTTGTTACAAACAAGTAACAACAAACTCAACATGGAAAATGTTATAATGTTTCTTGTACACAGAGGATGAAGGTGGGGAAAAAGCCTTTATTTTGGCACAACAGTTGAGATGGGTATCACAGTTTGAATAGGAGTTCAAAATACAGGAGAAAGGATATTACAGATAGAAATAAAAGTCTGAGGAAAAAGTTACTGAACATGAAAGCAAAGAGCCTATTTGGAAGACTCGGGTTTAAAAATCAAGAAAGTGACAGAAAATTAGATGGCCAGATTGTAAAGGAATTCTATGTAATGTTAACAAGTTATTTTTATCTGATAGGGTATTAACAAAAAACAGTTTCAACCAGTGTAGTGTCCTAAATCTTCACATCAGAGTAATAAGCTGGAAGGAAAAAGGAAAAAAGTAGGTCTCTGTCTATATTTGAGCCCCTTTTAAGGGATGAGGATGATGTGCACGTGTTCTCTGGGCTGGCTCTGCCCTGGGACACAACCCTCCCTGTGTGGACCAGGGACCCTGAATGCAGCTCTAGGTCTTCCACAATCTCAGCTTCAAATCACTGGGACAGAGAACTCTCCTCCCCATTGCTACTGCAAACAGAAGTGGAGAGGCAAAAATGAATTGTGGCCTTCACAATGGGATGATCATTTAGAAGGGGTGATGCAGATGGAGTTAGAAAGACAGGAAGAATTCAATGGAAGGGTGAGGCCAGGTGATCACATCTGGCCATCCATGTGGCATGGGGGGGCTGTGAGGGGGAAGGGGAAGGCTGAAGATCATTGAAAGGATGGGGGCCTGAACATTTGGGAGGATGGTGACGTCATGGACTGTGAGAAGGAACGCAGGCGGAGGAACAGGCTTGGGGCCAGATGGGTTTCGTTTTGGACATGCTGAGCTTGCAGTCCCGGCCATCTCTCTCTGCAGAAAGGTTGACCAGGCAGATGGCTGAGCAGGTCTGTAGGAGGCACAATACCCTGAACACAGCTTCCCCATAAATGTTTATTAAATACAAAATAAACAAAGATGAAACCAGTTTCCATGTTAGCATTCCCACAGTGATATTTACTGGTTGGGTCCTTGCCGAAGTGAGACTTGAATATATCCAACTTAAAAATAATTGCTTACCACTTCTGTGCCCTCCCATATGTTTCTCCTTCCAGTTCCTAATTCAATTTTAAAAAAAATAATAATCAAGATTTTGAAATTTTACAAAAGGCAGCCTTCAGACATGCTGTTGTTCTTGCCATGATATTATTAATCACTGGCGAGGTGGAATGTATCAAGAACATTTTCAACTGTGTGAGGCAGCACAAGGATTGGCAAGGGTCCTGAACTTGGCTTTGACATGAATGTGTTTCCCAGCCTCACTGGGCAATGGCTCCTCAACCCTTAGTTTCATTCTTCAAAGATTTTGTCTTCTTGTCAGTTCCTATTTGATTCCAGAAATATGTTTAGTGTATATGTGTTTGTCCAAATATAAGAAGATAGCTTGCATTCTTTTTTCTGATCCTATTTACACTGTTGGGGTGAGGGCAGAGGGAGGGCAACTCCAACCACAAACATCTCATTCCAATTTGCAAGTGTTTTGATGCTGGCAAATTCCATCCTCATAGTGCATTCTACAAACTCACCCCACCTCCCCTCTTAATTCCTGCTATTGTATTATCTCTATGTTTGTCTCCTCTGCTGACCCCTGAGAAGGCAGCAGAGATTTGCTCTTCTTGGGCTCCCTCCTTTCTCCTAGCTCAGGGCTTTGTGCAGAAGAATTTCACAAACAAGGCACATGGGAAATACACTGGTAAAAACAATTGTTGATCTGGCCAGATCGGCTATGAGACTTGCATGCAGAATGCTTATCTGGCTTCTGTTTGCCTTGTGTATTGGGGCAGTGGCTTCCCCCAGGCAAATCATAAGTTGAGATGATTTCCCAGATAGGAGAAAACAATATCATACATTTTCCATGGTAATAGAACGGAAGTCTGGTGATAGTTTGTTCTTTTTCTCAATTGGACTCAAAAGACTCTTTGCTAGTTTCCTTTTAAGTTTTCAAGAAAAGTTGCTCTTTCACCCCCAACTCTACTCATGGTAGCCAGGTGCCCAGAACACCACAGCACGGGAATCTCTGACTCATGCTTGCAAAAGTGGAGCTGTATAATAGGATACATTCTTCTCTGACTAATTTCTTCTTCTTAACACATGTTGACTCATTAGAAATTGTGAGAAGAAAGTTAGCAAAAGTCATTGGCTTTTATTGCTTCCTTTGTAAAAAAAAAAAAAATCTTTTTTTTTTCTTTTTAACAAATTAATTGCACACTGGGTACCATATAATTCCATACCCGTTTCAAGAGAATCTACTAGGAAAAAGGCACTAGAGAGTGCTTCCTTGGAAGTCATAAAAATTAAAACACAAGGGGGAAAATCTTAGTGTGCATTTTATGGCTGCAAATAAAGGAACTTGGTAAGGATGAGAAGTACCTTTGAAGAGAAATAGGCAGAAACAAATATGAAGTTGGGGAAGGGAGGGTCAGGACTGTGGGAACACATGGTGGACTAAGGCCTGCACTATTTGTGGTCCCTTGCAGGTTGCTGCAGAATATAGGTATTTCTCCTCCTGGCAAAGGCAAAAATTCCTGTCATCAAGTCTTTTTCTTATGTCTTTAATGCATTGTCATTTGTTGTGTTTTCCTTCTAAAATAGACACACTCTCCTCTTACTATGCAGTGAGGTGGGGTGAGGACTACGGAAGCTTGACCCTCATGGTCCACTCCTCCCTTCAACTCGCATTGCTGGACTAAATTCTACTTGCAATTCTGCTCAAATTCTACTACTTCTCTTAATCCCTCTCACATTAACCCCAGTAGTCTCATTCCTCTAGATAGTCCCATCTCTGATGTTTATTGTCATTTAATAAATCTTCCCCATATTAATGCCTTAGAACATAAGACATTTTCTTGCTCATGTAGTTCTAAGGATCAGGAATTTAGACAGGGCTCAGCAGGGGTGGTTCATCTCTGTGTCATGTGATATTGGCTAGGGGCAGCTCCACTGCAGTTGGAGAATTCAGATGGCTTCAGCTTCCGGGTGCCTGAGCTGGAGGGGTTGGGACAGCTGGAGGATGGCTAAAACTCATTGGCAAGAAGGGTAGTTGAACTTCCTTTCAAAGTAGCTCAGGGCTCCAACAGGGCAAAGCAGGAAGTTCTCTGAGTCTCCTAAAACTTACATGGTGAATTGATATTGTGGGACCTCTGCTGCACCCTCTGGGCCAAAACCAGTCACAAGGACAGTCTAGATTCAAGAAGAGGAGAGATGGATTTCACCTCTTGATGCAAGAAGAGGCATGCCCAGGTAAGGGAAAAGGAATTGATGGCACCATCTTTGTGGATAGTTTACTACCACTTCTTCTGTGGCTCTGTGGGATATTAATATTTGTTGGTCTACCATATAATTCTTTGAAGTCATTAAAAGGCAGAGCCAAGGTCACACCCATTGCTGTGTCCTTTCCAGGTGAGGAGCTCAAAGACTTTTTGTATAAACTAGAAAATTCATGCATCCTGGGGACAGAAAGTAGAGAAATATCTTGTACCATTGGCTTTAGAATCAAATGATATGGGTTTGAGTCCCAGTTTTTCCCACTTATCTAAGAGTTCTAAATGTGCCCCTGATTCTTTGTCTCTATTTCCTCTTGTGTAAATGGAGGTGATGATCCACAGTTCCGAAAGTGACCGTTAAGAGTAAAGAAGTTACTCTTGGTAGACATGCCTAGGGCATGGGGTAAGGTGAACAGTCTCAGTCTTGATTTTTGGCCTAAGACCTCTTTCATCTCAAATGTTCAGACACATTTTGGTGCACTTATTGACACATTTGAGGAAAAAGTTATCTCCAATAGGTGGTTAAAAGTAGAATAATATTTTAAACGCAGTGTGGGATGTAACCATATTAGGATAAATGCTGTAATTGACATTTTGCAGAGTTGCTGACAAAAGACACTGTGGTATTTTCACTAAGCCCCCAGGCACAAATGCACACACAGATATTAAATTAAGGGTGCAAATGTGCCAGCCGCCATTCTTTTTTTAGGATTACCTCCTACACCTATATCTTTGGGACTTATCTTTGGGAAAGCTATTTCTGATCTGTCCATAGATTAGCGTAGCGCTCCATAATGAATGGGCACACACTCTAGGACAAAGGAACTGAGTACAGCGATGCTAGATAGAATGTCCTTGACACTATTAAGAGCAGAGAATCAGCTCTCCCTAGCTAATTCTAATGCTGTCAGTCTCCTATGCAAAACCAAGGACAAATAACAAGGCATTCACATTCTTTAGTGCAGCAGTTCTGAACCTTCTTGTCCCAGCTGTCCCTGTAGAGAGTGTTTTGTGTGGCCCCTTTCACTCTTCTGAAATTAACTTCATGGATAAAAAAAGCTTATTTACAAGCATAATCTCAAAAACGTCAGTGTAATGTTTTAGCTCTAGCATAAAGGGCAATGAAAAAAGATTTGTAGTAAAAAATACATATTCAACAATATAATCGGGCCTCATACTCAAATATATGTGTATATCTATGTATATATGAGTATAAATTCATTTGTTTATATATTTATATAAATCTCTGAACATTACATATGGATATATATGTAAGTATATACATACAAATATATAAACCACTGTGACAATTACATATGCATATATGTGTATATTTGTGTAGGCATATAAATACATACTTGTATACATGAGTATTCATGCATGTACATATATATACATATATATAAATCACTATGAATTGTTACAGTTAAAATTAACTAAATATCTGAATACCACATGGAAATTAGTGCATATTACAACATATTAGAAAATTAAGTGCATATTACAACTATGCAAAATTTTTTGAAGTCTGCATATTAAACCAAGTAAGGATCTACGTTTGGACTATCATATGTAAGTTTTTCTGTTACATGACTATCTGGCTTCTCAAATTGAAAAGTCTATAACTTAAAAATTCACTTACAATAGGAAAATTCATCATCGTACAGGACCACCTGCCTCTTGTAGGACACAGAGCACCCTTGATCCCCATCAACTGAATACTCCTCAGAGCATGTGCATCCACAATCCCCTCCACACTTTTAAAACACCCCCAATGGGGCTGCACCTGTTGAACTCCACAAGTGTTATGCAGTTAATTTCTAAAATGACTCTTTTTCAAGTGATATTATCTCACTGGATCTCATAATAATGGATACTGTTATTTTCATTTTTTGCCAGTAAGGAAATAGACTCATAGAGGCTTAATAACACACACATATACTGTAATTAGTGGTGTCGGCCTCTAATTTCTTGTACTTGTTTTAGCGTTTTTGATCCCATGCTCACACTCTATGCAGAAACAAAGTTTGGAGGAGGCCAAGGTGAATAGGTGGGGCGTGGAGGATTAGGGCAGTGTAAATGCTCTGATTGGACCCCTGGTGGGGGATGATGCATGTCATTATCTAGACAAGCCCAGGTGTACAACACCAGGTGTACAACACCAGGTGTACACCACTAACGTACACTACAGACTCTGGGGGGTAAAGATCTATCAACAAATGTACCTCTCGGTTGGGGGAGGTTGATGAGTTGAGACTGTGGTTTGCATGTGGGAAATCACTGTACTTTCCTCTCAATTTTCCTGTAAACCTGAAACTACTCTTTAAAACAAAATCTGTTTAAAAGAAAGGTGGGGGCATTTGTCTTCCCTGAGTGGTTGTCTGTTCAGCCTGTGTGAAGGGGCTGGATTCAGGGCTGCTGAGCCAGCACTGCAGGGTTTAGGATTTGCTGACTCAGTAGAGACACAACTCCTCCAGCTACTATGACCTCTAGCTTATCTTCATTGACTTTTCTTCTGATCTCTTCACTTTTGCCCATCTGCTAAAGATGGCTGTGGTTGTTCTAAGTGAAAGGGGTAGTTTAAGAGAGAAACAATGAGGATGCTGGCAAGATGAGTTAAGCCAGATGATATGTGCTATGTTTGGCTCACACTCAAAAAGTACATTAAGTTAGCTTAATTAATGTTAGCTATCACTATGGACACATTTAGGGGTAACATACAGGTTTGACAATAGTGATGGACGTAGTGAGGACTGGCTTTCCCTAAAGATCACATTTTGGTACAGGGGATTGAACCCAGAGGCACTTTACTAAGTTGCTGTGGCTGGCTTTGAACTTGTGATCCTTTTGCGTCAGCTTCCTGAGTCCCTAGGATTATAGGCATGCACCACTGTGCCCAGCAGTTCAATATCTTTGTTTTGATCACCTATTCTCAGCAAGTCTTTATAACTAGGACATTCTTTGCATAGAACACAGTCTGGGCCCTGAAAATCTTATTAGGTATGTCAGGGGAAAGAACTAGAGTGAAGAAAAATGAACAACGCAAAAGATGCAGAATAATACATGTCTTAAAAGGCAGAAACACAGTATTTATAAGGTATCAGGACTTCTAGCTTCTAATAATAGCAGGGATCAAAACAAGGAGCCACTCTCATTAATCAAGAAAAGTTGAGTTGATTCTAAATAATGATATTTGACAATGAAATTGAAGGAGAGGCCCATCAAGTTTAAGAATTGCAAGAGGAAATTGCTGCATCAACAAATCCACCAGGCTACTTGCCACAGGAACTAGAACTGGCTAGAGTAGATGTTCCTAAATCTGCTAAACATGAGAATCACCTCTGGAGCGTTACAAACAGAGATTCCCAGGATGCAACTAGCCTCTCTAAATCAGAACTTCCAGTGGTAGGTCTAGAAACTGGTATTCTTTTGTAAACTTCTCAAATTCTGATGATCATCTGTGGTCCTCAGATCAGCAGTAATATAAATTGTATGCATGTAAGAAATCCAGGTTCTCAGACCTGCTGCACTGGTAGTGCTGAAACTTGGGCCCAGCAACCTGTGTTTTCACAAGCCCTGCAGGTGATTCTGATGCACATTTAAGTTTGAGAACCACAGAACTAGTGTGGATGAGAAAAACATGGTCAGCTGTCCATATCTTCACAGTAAAGGGTTAATGAATAAGTGACCAAAAAAGTGGAGGCAGATATTGACACTACCTTTTAACTTATTTTATTTTATTGCCCCAAGAATCTCAGTAGTGAAGAGGAGGGAAAATAAGATGGAATTCTTCTTCTCCATTTAAATTATAATAGCAACTGCAGCATCCAACCCTGTTACTTCCAGCGTATTTTTCTCAGTCTCATAACCTGAGAGCGAGGTTGATATTATCTCTATTCTACCCATGAGAAAACACTCTCAGAGGTTTTAAATAATTTGCCCAAGGTCACACAGTTAATAAGTAGCTCAGCTGAAATGTGAACCTAAGAGTTTTTCACACTCTGCCAAGGTGCCTCTCCTCTGATCTTTGTCTGATCCGGACAGTCGAACTGACAGGGAATTTACAGACATTGAGTGCCAACCTAATTCTGTCCCTGAAATCTGAGGCCCAAAAGTGTAAAGGGAATGAATCACCCCAAATTATTGGGCAGATTGGTGGCAGAGTAGCGGTTAGAAGCCAGAGAGAGTTTTGCTATTCCAGCCCAGGGCTCTTTCCAAAATACCACGTTGAGGTTTGTTCTCAAACTGCGGGGATGCTCGTTACATAATGTTCAAATTTATGTAGGAATGTGACTAATCCACATTTTTTGGTGTTTGATCAGATGTAGAATATAAATGAGGCAAGCACTTAATTGAAAAACTCATGAAATGGGAGGGCTGAGGAGGGCCTGAATGCAGAACAACAATGAAATGCAGGCTGCGTGAATATTTTGTAGACTATTATGGATATGAACTACAGTTTACTACATCTGCTGAGATCAATTCCATATTACAGCTAAACAATTGCAGAGCTATGCGGCATTCATGTCTGATTGAGTAGAGGATTTGGTAATTACTAATCTTCCTGGCTAATAGCTTCATGTGTGAATCAAGCAAAAAATAAATGTTTGATGTATTCCTACCTGTCTCCAAACAACTGTCTGCGTTGTTCAGAAAAGCATTGATCAAAGCAATCTGTTCATCGTTTCAGATTTTCTCTCTTTTAAAAAGTCATTATTTAAAATTTGTTTTTTGCTATAGAAAGATGGCAGAGATAGCAATGAATAGAATTTCCTTTTTTAAGAAACACCTGTCATTTGAAGAAGCTCAAAGACTGTAGAAGGAAAATATATATTTTAGTCATAGTTTTGTGTCCTTTTAATTATAATTATCTCAGAGCTCTGGTATAAAAATATAGAACATTTAGCTAAAATAGATGAAACAGATCACTAAATGATGCTAGTAAAGGACTCTTTTTAATATGTTATTATGCCTAGCTGATTTTAAATGTCAGACCATAATCACCACAATGTAAAAATGTTGTGATCTCTTGGTTGCTATCTTTGACCTGCAATTTTAAAAAGCTAACAAGTTAGAATGATCAGATTTTTGAAACCAGTGTGCAGATTCTAAATTGAAGTCCTGGTGGAATAAAAGAATTTGCTGTGGTGTAGACCAACTGTGTTCCTGTCTGTAGGTGCCAGTCTCAGTAGCCCATGTACTATCCACTTCCACATGCTGCCTCTTTGCTCTGCTTTCTTCCAATGGGGAACTCTTCAAGTATGCTTCATTTTCGGTAAGAGCCAAGTCACAGAGGGTGGGCCTTGAGGTTTTCAGCCAACTTTGTGGGTCCCATTCCATTTGTGGTAATTGGTTGAAGACATGGGCAGGTAATAGGATTCTTTGCATCAGGTGGACAAGTCTACTGGGAGGGCTTCTGGCAAAGGTATCTCTAATCTTTGAAAAAGACCCAGGAAGAGATGGTTCCTTTTCTGCCTCTGTACATTGAGGTCATGAAGTTATCAGCTGAAGGAATATCCAACATATGGAAAGACAGACACAAGAGAGTCAAGGAGGCCAGTGAGATGGTACGTGCCTGTAATTTCAGTGGCTCAGGAGACTTGAGGCAGGAAGATTGAAAGTTCAAAGCCAGTCTCAGCAACTTAGTGAGACCCTGTCTCAAAATAATAATAATAATAATAATAATAATTTAAAAAATATATGGGGTGTGGCTCAGTGGTTGAGTGCCCCTGTGTTCAACTGCTGTTTCCAAAAGAAAAAAAAAAAAAAAAGAGCCAAGGAAAAGTAGAACTTGGCCCTGATCCTGCTTTACTAGAGATACACTGTCATTGTACTTCCTGCTTAGTGAGAAAATGAATTTCCTTATTGTCTGAAACATTTTCAAACTTTAACATTCAACAGAATTAACAGAAGAGCTGGTAAAAGTATAGACTGCTGGGCTGCAACCTTAGTTTCTGATTTGGTGTGTTCAGGGTAGAAGCAGAGGTTCTGTATTTCTAACCAGATTCCAGGTGATGCTGATGTTGCTGGTCCAGGTTACTTGCTGCTGAAAGCATCCTAATTTATATGGTGCTGAGAAAACATAAGGATCTGAAGGCCTCTGCCTTCTCAGAATTTTCAAGTCTGATTTATGTTGAGCTAACCAGAAACAAGTATTCTTTCCTGTCTGTCCTTTCCATTAATGATGACAATCCATAAAAAAACATTGATCAAAACTTGAAGCATAACATATTTTTTAGGGTAAAGAGTACAGGCTTTGGAGTCAGACAGTCCTGGACTTAGAGGAGAACTCTATAATATTGTCTAGAATAGCAAATTACTTAGATTCTCCAGGTTTTCCAATTTATAAATGGAAATTAAGATCTTCCTCTTCAAGCTTGTTGTGAGGACTATATAAAATAGCAAGGAAAAATGCTTGTAGCATATCACTTAATATATGGTAATAATTATTTAAATCTCACATCTATTTCTTGTCTTCACTTCCTAAATTAAGTACAACATACAGGACAAAAACAAACAAGCAACAATTACAGCAGAAGTCCAGAAATTTCTCCTTATCCAAAACTTTAAAATTGTGCACTTAAAATTGTGTGTGGAGTCAAGTGCCTTCATGACACAAAAATATTTACCAATGAATTGTCCAGTTCTCATATCAGTACCCAACTAAACATGCTTCATCATTAAAGAGTTATATCTATTTCTACACATCTGTCATAATGTTTTAGATGAATCTCTGCCATATAATAAATTGTGAACATCTGGTAGTAAGACTCAATTGCAAATTGAGGTTGCAAGTCTAATAAATTATATAAGATTTCACAAAATTAATTTATGTTGAAAAATTCATCATATCATACCCAAAGTCCCTGAAAAATGAACATCTCACAGAAGAAAACCAATAAAAAATTTGAAGTAAAGCATCTGGAATTGGGTGATTGAATAAGAGAATGATTTGGCTATCAAAGACACGAGAGAGGCTCTTGGTAAAAAGGAAACATAGTTTCTCACAAATATTCTCTCCATGATCATGTAGCAAAATACAAATGAAAACAACAAATGCCCTGTTATTAGATCATATTATTTTCTTATTAGAGAGACACAAAATTAAATAATCATCACAATTCATTCTGGAAAAAAAAGTGATGAATAATTGATATTTTAGGCTAAATCTCATTAAGTATCAAACAATATAAATATACTTGCACAAATTTTGTATCATTCTTCAAGGTAAAATTCCATTCAACCCCTCCCCCATCACCACTACCATTTGATCTCTGCTTTAAATGAATTTACTTTTCAGTATACAAAACATTATGTTGTTTTGTATAATACCTAAATTCTCTTCAGGAGAAACTACCAGTTACTTGTCAATATTAGTTCTTTCTTTCTCCCATAGTAACAGGAAACTGAGTTTTAGTTGGACCAGTACTATCCAAATATAGAATCTATATCTAGCTGATAATATAGTAAGAGCATCTTGGGAGAATTTTAGAAAAGCTACTTAAAAGTGTATGTAAGTGGGCTGGGGATGTGGCTCAAGCGGTAGCGCGCTCGCCTGGCATGCGTGCGGCCCGGGTTCGATCCTCAGCACCACATACCAACAAAGATGTTGTGTCCGCCGAGAACTAAAAAATGAATATTAAAAATTCTCTCTCTCTCTCCTCTCTCACTCTCTCTTTAAAAAAAAAAAAAAAAGTGTATGTAAGTGGTTTTCCTCCCCTTCCACTTTACTGCTCCCTGGGATGAGGGCAAGATCTCCAAAGTCTATCTTGCACCATGAGATGAAAAACACATATTGGGGATGAAAAAGAGTGAGGTGCCTGGGTCCTTGACATCACCATTAAGCTCCCATACAAGTCCCAAATGCCTAATTTTGAATTTTGTCATATGATAGACAAATAATTTTCCCATAAAAACTAGTGTTACTTGGGGATTTCTGGTATATATAACTTACCTTTTTTTAAATATACCTTTAAAATTGGCTGAAAATCTATTCCTGATAAGGATAGGGGAAATGGATTAGCAATGTGGAGGAGTGGGGTGAGGAAAAAAGTCTTATGTTTGTTTGATATTAAGTCGAATTACCAAAAGCAAGGACAATCATTTAGTCTGATCTAGATCTGAGTTTAAATGTACTTGATATGTTGCTTTTATAGGTTGTTTTCATCTAATTTTGTTACATTGAGTCTCTAATATTTGAGTAAGAAGGGACTTTGTAATTATTTAATGCAACACCTTTCCATTTCAGGAATCTTCTGTGGAACATCCCTGTAAGGTGGTCATTGAGCCTCTGCTAAAACATTTTGGTTTTAAGAAAGTACTGAAGTATAAGGAGGCCCATTCTGTCAATGGGAAGGACTTCCTTGGGTTGATTCTGAATCTTCCAATTCAAAACTTCTACCAGCTAAGTTATAGTTCTATAAGCCAAAAAAACCCCTTCATAGCTTTTGTTTTATTTAAGATACCTAACATATTCCCCTAACTTCTTCTGTGTTTAAAGCTAAATACTTTCAATTCCTCTTCTTTCCAGGTAGTTCTTAGAACTCTGGGTTGCTCATTGATGTATTCTAGAGTATTAATGATTTCATGCAAAAATTCATCTCATTATGCTGTGTTTCACAGGAAACAAAAGGACGGTCATCTGCACATTTGATGATTGGTGGCTATGATCTGTGCTCTCTGTGGTCTTCTTTTCATAAAACAGAAACTTACCAGTTTTCCTCAATGCCCCTTAAAAAACATTTAATCTCTATCAAATAGGAGGTTGAAACTTCACCGCCACCCACAACACAAGCAACACCAAACAAGAAAATACACAATAACTTGGTAGAGAGGACAAAATTTTGATATAGATTCCAAAGTGTTTAAATCCCCAAAACTAAAATGAGAGAAAACAAGGGTTTTAAAAATAGATCTGTGTCCTTATATTGTCTATTACCTGTAGGACTCAAAATATTTATTAATTGATTGAGATTTTCCTGGATATGGGCATAGTGGAGTAAAAATGAGTACATCTGAGGATGAGAAAATTGATCATCATCTCTCTCTCACACACACATACACACACACACACACACAAACACACCCCAGTAAAGCCATGTGCAGCTTGCAGTGTTTCCCAACTGTCTAAACATAAGAAGCTATGAGCAGCTTCAGGCTCTCTTATCTCTTTCACAGACACCTGCCTTCTTTTAGTCCTGGGATTAAATCTTCTCTTGATCACTATCTTACCCTTCAGCTATTCAGTTCCCCATTGACAGTGTAAATGTCACTTTGAAATAACTGTCCCTGCTATTTCGTTGGAGGATACTTGAAAAAAATAGTTCTTTTGCAGGAGTTGATGTTGGGTTATATGATTTCCCATTAAACAGAGTAAGGTCAGTGGGCAAGTTCTGCTTCTTAAGGGTTTTCTAGTTCCTCTTCTAAGAAATACTTCATGCCAAGAGAAAATAGAAAGCAACTGACCTGGCCTTACCTCCCACTTCTTTCAAGATCGGAAAATCCACGTTATTCCATGAGGTTAATGGGTCACAGGTAGTGGTTTCCTAACTTAAAAACCAGGTCCTATGCTGTTGTACATTTTGCTGAAGTGTTTGTTTCAGAACTGGTGTGGAGTGAAGATTTCCAAAGCCTTCAGGATTCTCAGAGGGAGAATTCTGTCTTGTATCAGTCTTTACAATCCCTCTCATAATAGCAAGACTTAGCAAACCCTCTTTTTCTATTGATGCAGCCATGGTCCCGGGTGTCCCATAGCATTTTTACAGCATCACTGACAAACCTGTAAGAAAATGACTGGCAGTCCTAGGAGTCAGCAGTCCTCAGGGCCCTCACATGCCCTTGGTCGCCCCAGAGTTCTCAGAGCAAAATGCATCAACTGTGCCATTTGTCACAGTTGACTCCTTCTTCATCTCACACTCTTGCTTGCCTGTTTTCTACGGTTTTACTGTGTATATTTTGTATTGTAAGGTTTCTGCATTTTTATTTGCAAACAGTGCAACAGAAGCAAGTAGATCCATTTTGGTTAGCAGCTCACTTACAACACTACTTACATTTTCTGGAGCTCAATTTCCAAACATGTAATATAAAAGGATTGACTTTGATTTCAAGGCCACTTCCAACTCTCACATTCTAGAGCCAGGTGACTTTTGGGCACTAAAATATTGTACTTGAAAATAGAGTCTAAAAAGAATAGAGATCGGATATCTCCACCAGAATAACAATGCTATTCTTTTGTCTACTTTGGGGAAGGAGAGGGGTCTGGGGAATCAGTGCTAATGCTTAAATAGGAGGGTGCAGGCCTGGGAAGATTATGAGCTGAGGCCACTCCTGTGGTGGCTGAAGCATGCCTTACCTTTGAGCTTTCAACAAATACAGTTTGGTTTTTACAGTGAGTACAGGTGATCAAACTGCATACAATAACTCCATTATAAAGATATTTAAGGGTGCTTCAAGGAAAAACTGAGATTAAATATTTTGAGCTGCTCAAAGGGCATGTTCAATCTAAACATGACCAAGCTCCCCAAGACCTATGAAATCCTTGTCCTTCATTGCCACGGCCAAAATTGTCCTGGAAAATCATTGCTATTTACTTGTTCCAATGGGGCCAAAAAAGTTTCACCAAATAACGTTGACCCATTCTTCCAATAACCTGCTCTGGTCTCAGGATCCCAGTTGGTGAATAAAATTAACAAGATTGAGTTGTGACTCCTTGCTCTCCAAATGTGTAATTTGGTTCATGAAAACAACCGTTTGACAAGCTTTCTACTTTTCTAAACTTTGAAAAAAATGGTTAGTTATTTTTTAAAAACTCATTAAATACAGTATTTCCTTATTCTCATTTCTTTAATAAGTTGGTTAGTTAGAAAAGGTATTTCCATATGCATCTAATGGACTTGCTGGCTGTGTAGTGTTGGTAAAAATCAATAGAGAGTAATAATTTTAAGCTAAGTAGTAGGGTGGGCTGGGAGGTGGGAAGAAGGAATAGCAGGCCACAGTCCCCCTGTACTATTCTAAAGAATTCAATGGTTCTTAAGTGCAAGTATACATAGGAGTCAACAAGTAGACAAAGAAAATCCAGACCTTTGATGACCCCTGGTGAATAAACTAAGCACTGCATTGAAATGCAGCGAGAGCCACAGATTCCCTTGCAGGCGGCCCCCTGGCTGGTTCCTCTCTCCAGTGAGGCAAAGGATATTTTCTCCTGAGTGCCTGTTTCATTTGTATTGCAGACATACCTTACAGACTCGCGGCATCTGTATCCTTCTGAACAAATCTCACTTTGATGATCTCTGTTGGCAGAGATTAAGAAATGTGTGTGCATACACTGTTTTATGTCAGTGCAGTGACTTCTTAGACATGAACGCTGTTATTTATGGGACATGAAAGAATGCAGTGGCCTCCATAAGCAAGATCTGTAACTTTCTTTTAGTTTAGGTATGTGTTTATACTTTTTGGGGGAAGAGTTACCAAGAATTAACCAACCTTTTTGTGTAACCCAAATTTAAAATCAGTTTTTTGTGGTAATCACTTGTCTATAACTCCCAAGTACCACTGAAATACTCTTCCCTGCAGAAAAAGTCTGTGCTTTTGTAAGCAGCTGTGTATGACCAGCATGTGGTACTTGTGAGCCAAAAAGCAGGCTGTGTTTTGTCAGCTTGCAGGGGAGGAAGGAAAATTATTACTGTAAGAGAAGGATAGGGGTGTGAGCATTTTAGTGTATACCCCAGGCATCCAATCAAGAAAGTGGTGAGGCCAGGTGACTATTTGTAATCACCAGAATGGAACATATCTGGTAGGGTTATAATAGAATGGGATGCTAACAGTTTAAACTCCTTATACAGTTTACCTTATCAGTCATTCATGTACCATAAGGATTGGCTTTTAAGTTTTTGTAACTTGGACTGGAGGTATTTTTTTTATGTCTTGCAGACTGTGTACACAGAATGTTGAATTATTGAATTTATTCCCTGTCCCCTCCTCCTTTTAAATCATCATCAATTATGGAATGTTTTTCTCTCTGAAAATACCAACTAAATTTTTAAAAATGAGTAACATTATATGTCCCAAAAGCATGCTTAAGCTTCCTGAATAGCCATCTTGGTCTTTCCACTGGGATTTATAGGGGCTCAAGATGACATGAGTACTCATTCTTTTCCTTTTTTTTTTTTTTTTTTTACAGTGCTGGGGATGGAACCCAGGACCTTCTACTAGGCAAGTAAAGTGCTCTACCACTAGGCAAGTGCTCTACCACTGAACTAAATTCCCAGCCCAGAACACTCATTTTCATAAGCACAGCCATATAAAGTAGTATTCACCTTCAAGATGAGGATGCTGACATTCTGAGAATTTAATCAACTTTCTAGAGGTCTATAATTTCAAAAGTGAAGACAACCTTAGAAGTTATCTAATTCAGTTCCTCCACTGCCTGCTTCATTTTGCAAATAAACACCTGAAACCTAGAATTGGGTGCTATCTCTAATGAGTAAGGTTGAACATGGGAATCTGTTGCTTCCCAGTCCAGTTGTCCATCCTTTGCATCACCCTGCCTTCCTTGGGGTATGTTGAGTCTGTTTGTCTTTGGAGAGAGGACCACATCACCCTTGAGAGTATCAGAAAAATTAGTAAGTGAAAAGTGAGGTGGAAGTGAATATGATGTAATATTGATAAGAATTTGAGGAACAACTCAATTTAGAGGAAATTTATATAATTGTTAAAGTTTCCTTTTCAAATTAGCAAAAGCAATTTGGCTTTTAATCACAGAATCTAATGTTTACTACTTCATTGCCTGTTTCAATGAAGTTATTATTTAGAAAAAATTATAATTTAAAGGGTTTATCATGATATCATTTATTGAGTGTATATTCTACTTTGTGGCTGAAAGACAAAGAAATTACCAAGGATTTATACACTATACATCTCAATTGCTACAAGTATTTTCTGAGACTTTTCACCCAGATGGGATGCATTATAAAATCTTTATATTGTGCTTGAATTTCACTTAATTATCATCTGTATATGAAGTACCTATCTTGACTGAACAAATTTAGCATTTAAAAATTTTTCTCTGCATAATGTCAGCAGGTCACTGAGGCAGAAAAGAAGTTTTGCACAGAGTGTTGGAGGATATTTCCAAAATGCCTTTAAAACTAAAGGTTATGTGCTCTAAGCCACCAAATATGAGTTGAGTCTCCTCACCCCAGATTCAAGGAATTGTCCTTTGCAAAGAATAGCTGAAAATGATATAAGGTCTTAGCAACCAAATCAAGGTTTGCCTTCCAGTTTCCATCCTTAGAGTCAAAACAAGTTTCTTATTGGTTTTAATGGGAAAAGCATTGTGATTCTGAAGACTCAACTTTGCATGCACCCCTTCCCTCTTAGCCGTATAACCCCAGCCAGATTATTTAGTCTTTTTTGGTGAATGAGCTCAACATGGAGCCTAAGAAAGATTTATTCTATCCTACTATATGGCTACACCCTGAAGCTCTTTTGGGCCTGGTTATAGGATAGCAATTTGGGAAGCTGTAGCTCAGGTTTGTGAACTAGACCTAATTATAGAGCCCACTATGCTATAATGCCACATCATCTCCATAGGAGATGTATCTGCTGCCTGGGCACAACCAGCACACACACTGTTTGGTCCAGGCTGACCTGGCACCTGTAGACTAATGAATTTTCAAGTTTCGCCTTTGTCTAAACAAGTCTTTGAGGTATTTGGACATTTTGTGTATAGATTTGTGGTAAGGGGAAGGAAGTGGATTTAGATCCCATGATTGATCTTAGATTTCCTTCTTAAAAAAGGGCAGATTTAGGCTCAAATAATTGATTTGAAAAAATAATGCTGATATGAGCAGTTTAGCTTGAAACTTAGATTGCTTGCATATTGTGCTGCCAAGTAAAATTAATAATTTTACTGACAATTCAACCAATTTTAAAGAACAAGCTCTTCCCTCATTAAAGAGGAGAGAGAGAGAGAGAGAGAGAGAGAGAGAGAGAGAGAGAGAGAGAGAGAGAGAAACTCTTGAACTTAGTTGATGCAATTTACATCATTCTCGATAATACAGTCTCCCTTAGAGGATTGCATCAGACTCTCCTGGCTTGGGAGGAAGCTGCCTTTTCCAATTTCATGCCTCTCACATGTCCCTTCTGCTTTTAGAATGACTGCTTCGCTTCATGACAGTTTTTGCTAATGGATGAGAGCAGTTCAGAGAATAGTGTGGAGCCAAACAAGAGATTGCAAAATTTGAGTAACCCACAAATGCAATTAGATAAAAGGAATTGATTTATAATGTGGCTTGAGATTCTAGGATCATACAAATCCAGAGAAAATATGCTTCAGCTACCTAGAAATGTGTTATTTGATTCAACAAATATGTATTCGGTTTCCTCCAAAAATACTGCAAGACTTGGTACCTAAGTTATCATAGTCTGGCTGTGATCTGTCTGCTTGACTTCTACTGGCCTCTTGAGTTCCAGTGATTCGGAATTATTGACATTTGCTTGACCATATCACACTGTCCCATTCCCACAGCCCTTGGCATCCTGTTTCTTTTTTCTGGATGGCCTTCCTCCCCCAGTGAACTCCAACTCATTCCTACAGACTCAACTTAATATCTCTTGTCACCTACCTTTGCCCTCAGTAAACATGTTTAATCACTATTTTTCCTGCGTGTATCACATTGTATTCTAATTATAGTAAACAAAATTTTATAGCCATCTAGACTAGAAACATCAAAAGGCAATGACTGTGTTGTTTGTCTTCCATCCCTAGTTCCTGGAACATAAGTTTTAAGCAATTCTTTTGAATGAATGAATACATCATGCATGAATTCTAGTCAAAAGGGTGGTAGATTGTGCCACAAAAATTAAGACATGGCCTTTATCCTCAAAGAAATTATGATCATGAAGAGCAAATAGACATGTTAATCTTACCTTTACTCAAAGATTTCTAAGGAATGTGCTGGAGATATATATGGGGACATGTGAGCTTAGCAATAAAATTTTGGTTGAAAGAATATTTATTCCTTAAATATTTATTTTCTTCATTAAACAGTAAACATTTGGTTAAAAAAAAAGGTAGCATTTAAGCTGGAGTTTAAAAGGTAACCATTGTTAAAGACTGGAAAGGCTGAGCAATAGTGTTGGTTAAAGCAATCATGAAAATGTGATGTGCCGGGGAAATGACAGTAGTCCCATTTGGTTGGAACCAAGTGAATATGAGAAGAGATGGGAGGTGAGTGGTCTGAAATATCTCTACTGATGTATCTTTGTCTGGTTTTGGAATCAGGGTGATATTAGCCTCATAGATTGAGTTTGGAAGTATTGTCTCATTTTCTATTTCATGAAATAATTTGAGTAGTATGGTATTAGTTCTTCTTTAAAGGTCTTGTAGCACTCAGCTGTGTATCCATCCAGTCCTGGGCTTTTCTTTGTTGGTAGGCTTCTGATGGCGACTTCTAATTCATTGCTTGAAACTGATCTGTTTAAATTGTGTATATCATCCTGATTCAGTTTGGGCCAATCATATGACTCTATAAATTTGTCCATGCCTTCGATATTTTCAATTTTATTAGAGTAAAAATTTTCAAAATAATTTCTAAATATCTTCTGTATTTCTTTAGCGTCTGTCATGATATTTCCTTTTTCATCATGGATATTAGTAATTTGAGTTTTCTATCTCCTCTTCATTAGCATCAATTTTATTTATTTTTTTCAAAGAACCAACTTTTTGTTTTTTCAATTTTTTCAATTGTTCCTTTTGTTTCAATTTCATTGATTTCAGCTCTGATTTTAATTATTTCCTGTCTTCTACTGCTTTTGGTGTTGATTTGTTCTTCTTTTTCTAGGGCTTTGAGACGTAATGGTAGGCCATTTTTGTTGTTGTTGTTGACTTTTTCTTCTTTTAAGGTATGAATTCCATGCAATGAACTTTCCTCTTAGTACTGCCTTCATAGTGTCCCAGAGATTTTGATATGTTGTATGTACTCATTCACCTCTAAGAAATTTTTAATCTTCTCTTTGATGTCTTTTGCAATCCATTGTTCATTCAATAGCATATTATTTAGTCTCCAGGTATTGGAGTAGCTTTTGTTTTTTATTTTATCATTGATTTCTAATTTAATTCCATTATGATCTGATTGATGGCATTAACAAAGCATTAGATTTTATTGTAGGAAATGATGAGGAGCAGGTGGAGGTTTAACAAAGGTATGAAATCATCTGTTAATACCTGTGCTGTGTGAGAATTAAATGAGATAATCATGGAAAGTGCTAATGGTGGTTGGAACATTGGAAATACTCAGTGAATGTTGACTGTATGGTCAGATATTTTCTGGAACAAGAAATATGGTAGGAGATCAAAGTCATGTGAAAAAAATTAGGCTGTAGCAAAAGTCTACATTAAAAAATAGTGCTGAACCTAAATAGGGACTGAAAGCATAAAAAGGGAGAGATAGCATTCAAATGATATTTTAAAGGTAGAATGGAAGTAACTTGATCACTAGTCATTGATCCAGAGGACCCAGAAGCATCTATCCTTGCCATATGGGAAAAGAGTGATGTTCCAAAAATAATAAAACTAGAGTAGTAGGGGTTGGGAAGGCAGATGATGGGTGTGTGTTGGATATATCAAGTTTGATGGCTTTCCAAGACTGAAAGATGTTCACAAACCCATTAGACCTGTGGGGATGTGGTCTAAGAAAGAGCTGTGGACAAAAATTGTAAATGTGTGTCTCATCAACATAAAAGTGCTATTTGTCCCATGTAAATTATTTAAATGATCATCTCCAAAAAAAGTGTAGAGAAAGAAGAATATTGAGAACTAAAATTTGAGACTGCAAATTTTTAATAGGGGACTGGCTTTATGTCTAATTATACTGAGACTCTTTGAGCATCTTCCTTACCCACCAGTCACCCAAGTCTGTGTCTGTGGCTGCTGTGTGTGGGAACAATGGACCACAAAGTTGCATAAACAAGTATAAGCTAAGAACATCATCAGTAATGATGTTCTTATCCCAACAAAAACAACAGGTGCTTTAAAGGACAAAATAAGTGTGCTGCTCCTTCTTTGGTGACCCTTGGTGTGTTTCTAACCTGATCATTGACATACTTCAAATTAGGGGAATATTTTTGTAGTAGAAGCAAGCTTAATTTCTTCCTATCTGTTCATTTTGATAACATAAGGAAAACTGCCTTTTAGCCATGTTTCTCGCAGCTTTCATGACAAAACAATTATTTTTTAAGTGGATAATACCTCATAATACTTTACAATTACACAGCTCTTTGCAATTCATAAAACTCTCACAAGTTTCCCTTGGCAACTTCGTAAGGTAGGCTATAACTGTTCCCATTTTACAGTTCTAAAAATTCAGTCTGAGATACATTGTGACCTGATCATGACATTGAGAAGAAACCTCTACATAGCTAGATTTGAAAACCTGAAATGTTACCAAGTGCTTCAGAATGCTCTTCATTTAGCCCTTGATTTGTGGCGTATGGTCAGTGTTGATCCACGAATTTCCTCTTTGGTTTTTCTCTTCTTCATTTCTTATCCTGTATCTCCAATCCCTTTGATCACCACAAAAAGTACCTTCTCTTATATATATATATATATATATCAGATATAATGTTGAGTGAAAAAAAATGGAGTGAGATGTATGGGACAATATTGTGTAATATGAATCAGAAACTGTAAGAGGTTGTGACAACATGGATCACTGGCCCAGTGCCGTGAGATTCTGTGTCAGTAAGTCTCGGGCAGGGCCTGCAAATGTGCATTTCTCACAGCTCCCAGGAGGTGCCAATGCAGCTAATCTGGGACCACGCTTCAGGAATAATAGATGCAGGGAAAGAAGAAGCCTGGGGGTTGGATGTGGAATCTGTGGGGCTTTTTCAAATTATGCACCTCCACCAGACTTTTGGTCAGCCTCCAGGCTCACCAAGTATTTCAATCTCCTTTCTGGATTTGTTTGGTTGGTTAATTTTTGCTGTTTGTTAATTTTTGCTCCTCATTGTCCATCTATTTGCCTCAACTGGCTATTATCACCAGCTCTACCTATAATTTGGCAGAATGTCCAGAAAGGAAGAAAAAGTTGGAGTGAAATAAATCTGCAGAGTCTCAGTTCTGCCACTTACTAATTAAAGTACAAGAAACAAGATGTGCAGCTTCTTGGTTTAATAAGCGCAAAAATATCAAAGGACAAAAATATACTGTTAAGATATCTTAAACTTTTTTTTCAGTAAGTTTATTGGTAGTAGTATTAACATCTCTATTTTGAAAACATTTTATGACTATTATAGGCTAAAAAAATGTTACCAAGTGCTTCAGAATGCTCTTTCTTTGTTAGAAATCTAGACATTCTAGCCAGGCGTGGTGGTGTACACCTATAATCCCAATAGCTCAGGAGGCTGAGGCAGGAGGATTATGGGTTTAAAGCCAGCCTCAACAACTTAGTGAGAACCTGTCTCAAAATAAAAAGGGCCAAGGATGTGGTTTAGGGGCTACGTGCCCCTGGGTTCGATCTCCAGTACTTAAAAAAAGAAAGAAAGAAATCAAGACATTCTAAATAAAATAAATACACGATCAATTAAGGAAAAACTCCAGATCATGAAATGAACTTTTAGAATATCATTATTACTTCTTGCTATTTAAAAAAATATATTTCTTAGGTTTGAATACTGACAGACCTAGAAGCAATGACTCACAATAAGAATAAGCATCCCTGGCCTAAAGATTTTGGCTTATAAACATTATTTCCTATCAGAGCTCTTTTAAGACATATATGATTTGTATTCTGGGCCAGGGGTTACACAAGTAAATTGGAACACTTTGGGTCCCAAAATGCTAAGAAGTATTTAAAGATTAATTGAATAATGTCAAAAAGATTCAGATTTAAGGAGCTCCACAGCCCAGATGGGACAATTTGAACATCAAAGAGCATAACGGTACCCAATTAAAGCACAGTAAGTATGTCAAATTTATGACTATAGGTAATACTCAAAAAGATTTAAAAAAAAAGCCAGGTATGGTGGTGCACTCCTGTAATCCCACTGGCTAGGTATGCTGAGACGGGAGGATTGCAGGTCAAAGCCAGCCTTAGCAATTTAGTGAGACACTGTAAGTAACCTAATGAGGCCCTGTCTCAAAATTTTAAAAAAGGGGAGGGCTGGATATGTGGATTAATGGTTAAGTGCCCCTGGATTCAATCCCTGGTTCAAAAAAAAAACAAGCAAAAACAAAAAACCCAAACAACAAAACAAAGTAACAGAAAAATTTCACCTGACATTGTTGGGGTGACTTATACAACTTCTTACTTTGGAAATTGGCTACTAAGGGAAGAGAATTAACCTCACTGAGAGTAATCTCTTCTTTACAGATTAAAAAAAAAATGCTAGCTAATACATGTAGTGAATGATACCATTAGAAAAATAAAATCTTGCAACTGTGACAAAATAATTGACATCCAGAAAGTTATCAGCAAGTATTAAAACTATTACATCAAAGGTTGATAGAAAATTCAGCATTTGCTGCTAATTGCAAAGGGAGAACTGCATCTTTACAAGGTAGGGATCTGACCTGTGACCACCTTAATCCCCTGATCAAACATAATGTCGCTGAAAGTACGGCAACTGGGCGTTATAATGTGTTGTCTAGTGTGATACATAAAGTAACTGAGAAAATCTTGCTAAAATGCTTCATCCAAATCTAATCAAGCCTTAAGATCCAAAATTCTAGCTTACAGCTAATACAGGAGTTGCTGGGGAAAAGCTTAACATGACAAGGGAATGATTCTACAGTCAGCTGACCTGAATTATTCAATGGGCTAACGTCATAGAGAAAAAAATATTCTTTTTTTTTTTGGTGGGGGGCTGGTACAGGGGATTGAACTCGGGGCACTTCACCACTGAGCCACATTCCCCAGCCCTGTTTTGTATTTTATTTAGAGACAGGGTCTCACTGAGTTGCTTAGCCTCTTGCTGAGGCTGGCTTTGAACTTACGATCCTCCTGCCACAGTCTCCCGAGCTGCTAAGGTTACAGGTGTGCGCCACTATGCCCAGCTGAGGAAAAATATTCTTATAAGAGGCATAAGACATGTCACTAAATGAATGCATAGTCCTGGATTACATCTTTGTTTGATAAATTTTGTGGTCCATTTGGGAAATTTAAATATAGATTGAATATTAAGAAATTATATTTAGGTGTTATAATGTTATTGTGGTTATGTAAAAGAATATCTTTAATTTTTAGAAATATATGGTAAAATATTTATTAGTGATATGTCATTATATCTATTTCTAAATAACTCAACAAAAGGTTAAATAGATAAAACAAATATGATAAAAGATAAAAGCAAAACAGATGAAACAAATATGATCAATTGTTAAACATTATGAACATGAGGGTTCATTTTAATATTTTTTCTACTTTTCTGTATATTTGAGCATTTTTTAAAATTACATCAAAAGTTGAAAAATAAAATATAGTGTTTTAAATTTATAATCTGGATCGGATACATATGTTTAACTTATATATGTGTCTGCAGAGTACCTATCACAAATTATAGATGTTTGAAAATGTTAGTTCCCTTTCTTAGACTAAAATAAGAAGGAAAAAAAAACTCTGTCCTTGGCTCAGCTTAAATTCTTTTTTTAAATGAAGTGAAGTTTAAACACACACACATAAATAAATAAACAAATAAGCAAGCACACATCTCACACCACACTTTCTTCCACCCGTTCTTCTAATTGATTCACTTGGCTTCCCTCTGTTGTATCAACAGAAAGAGCTTTCAGCTTTTAATTCACTCTGGGTAGTGCCAAAGACATTTTGCACTTATTCAAATAATAAGGTCAAAGAGAGAGAAAGTGGGAGAGAGAGCATGCAATGAGAAGACAGATGGAGTGGGGAAGAGATAGGAGACAGATGGGCTTCTCGGAGAACAAGCAATGTAGCCATGCTAACAAAACTCTAAAAACAATGAAAGGAGAATAGTTAAAATGCTAAGAGCTAATTTTATGCCATAATTGGCATAAAATAGTTAAAATGTCATCTGTGGTGACCTAGACTTATTCCTAACCTGCCTAGAATCAGAGTTCAGATTCTCTCCTCCTGATGAAAGGTGATCTTGGCCTGTTTACACATAGGCAGGCTGAGATCATTAGGGGTATTAATTCCCGTCTCAATCAAGGAATACAGAATTAGTCACTCATTCAACAGCTATTTACCAAGCTCCTACTATGCACTAGGCCCTTTTTGGGAAGCGTGGGATCTGTCAGAGAATAAAACATACCCAAATCCCTGCCCTTATGGACAAATAATAAACAGCAAATAAGTAAGTTAAATGAGCCATGGGTTGCAGCTTAATGGGATGGTCAGGATGGAGCTCACTGAGATAACGCACTGGAGCAATGACATGAAGAGGATGAGGGAGCCAGCTGTACCAATGACCGTGGGACTAATGGGAGCAATAGCAGGTACAAAGCCCCTACAGTAGCAACATGCCTGGCAAGTCTTAGGAGCAAAGACCAGGGGAACTGAGAAGAATGAGACTGAGGAAAATAGACATGAGTTCTGAAAAGATATCAGGTCCAGAAGACCCTTGAACACACGGAAGAATGAGGATTTTATCCTAAGTAAAATAAGAGTTAAAGAAGACTTCGAGTAGAGAGAAGTGATGTGACCTGGCTTCTATTTTTAAAGGATGTCTCTGGCAGCTGTGCTGCAAATACACTGAAGGGGGCTAAGGTAGAAGCAGGAGGCTAGTTCAGAAGCCACTGCGGTAATCAGGTGAATGGAGACGGTTGCTTGGATCAAGGTGAAAAGCAGTGGAATATAAAAATAAACATAATTGGATCAGATGCTTACAGTGTAGAGAATCGAGAAGAAAAAATATTCAGCTGCCTAATTCTCAATGTCAAATATCAAGATATTTTTCATCTAGAGATAAGCCTTATCCAACATGTAAACTATCTTGCAATTTGTTATGGAGTGAATTATCTGGTGTGTGTATGTCTTTCTGAAGATCTCATGGAACAAGATAATAGGAAGTCTCCTCAGGGCTGATGGGGACAGGGGTAGAACACATACAACAACAAAGACCCAAATCAAGAAGAAATTTCCAGGGCCCAGTTATATTGTGTGTCAATGCTAATTTTGTCTAAAACCATTTAGACAGTCTGTGGTGCCTGATTCTTTATTTTAACCAGAGCCAGGCCGATTCTCAGGGCTCCACAGGGCTGCATCTGAATGATAGGCACTTTAAAAATGCTGGACACACTTCTTGTGGTTAATGGCAAAGGTATAAAGTGAGGTTGTGATTTTGAAATCACTCTCATGTCAAATTTGACATGATTTTGAATAGAGCTTAGAGAACAGAGAAGAAGGAGTTAATTGTGTTTAAATGACATGGTGCTTTCATCTGTGAATGATATCAGCAGCTTTCTGGAACTCCATGACAATGAGACAGCGAGGTGGCAGGTGAGGTTTTTGTTGTTTGTAAGTTTTATTGAGACATAATCGGCATAAAATAAACTGCACATAAAGGACAGACTTTAAGAAGTTTTGACATATGCATGCTTCAAAATCAAAACAATGAACTTACCCACCATCCCCCAAAGCCTCCTGGTCCCTCTCTGTAACTATTCCTTCCCTCTACTGCCCTTCCCCACACAACTATTGATCTGATTTTTATTAACATAGATTAGCTTATATTTTCTGGTTTTCTATAAATTTCATACGTTCAATTGTACCAATTACTCTCTTTTGTCTGGCTTCTTTCACTCAGTGTTTTCCTGAGATTCATTTGTGTTGCAACAGGCATCCATAGTACTTTCTTTGTCATTGCTGAACAGGGTTCCATTGTGTGAATGCACCATGATGAAGTTACCCATTCATCTATTTGTGGACCTGTAGCTTGTTCCCAGGTGTTGGCTATTACTGTTAAAAATGCTGTGGACATTTGTTTGAAAGTCTTTATATGAATATGTGCATATTTTCATATTGAGTAGATACCTAGGAGCAGAATGATATATTAAAACTTAAGAAACCAGCAAATTGTTTTCCAAAATGACTTTACCATTTTGCATTTCCATGATTGTTGTATTACCTTCATATCCTCACTCTCGCTCAATTAATTAGTCTATTAAATTATGGTCATTCTAATAGGTCTGCAATAGTGTTTCATTTTGGTTTTAATCTATATTTCCTTAATGACAAATGATGTAGAGCAGCTTTGTGTATGCTCTTTGCCATCCACATGTCGTCTTTAGTGAAAGGTCTAAATAGATCTCAGCAGCTTTTGCCAATTTTACAAATTGGGTTGTGATTTCCTTATTGCTGAGCATTGACAGTTTGTTTATTATTTTTTACATATACTCTGGATGTAAGTCCATTAATAAACACATGCTTTGCAAATATTTTATCCCAGCCTGTGGCTTTCTTTTTCATAATCTTAAAGAACAGAAGTTTTAAATTTCTATTAAGTCAAATCTATCAATCATTTCTTTATAGATTCTGCTTTTGGTGTCATATCAAAGTAATCTTTGCCTAAACCAAGATCACAGAGGTTTTCTCCTATTGTTTTTTTTTTCTCTAGAAGATTTATAGTTGTAAGGTTTTCTACCTAGGCCTATTAAGTTAGTTTTTGTACACAGCATAAGGAGCAAGATGAAGTGTTTTTGTTTTTGTGTTTTGCTTTCGGATATGGATTGACCCAGCACCATTTGTTGAAAAGACCCAGTCTTCCACTGAATTACTTTTGCACCTTTATAAAAAAAAAATCAGTTGTCCATAAACATGCAGGTCTATTTCTGCATTCTCCATTCTGTCCCATTGATCCATTTGATAGATTCTATTGATCCATCTTGATACCCACATTATCTTTTATCACTGTAGCTTTTGAGTCTTGAAATCAGCTGGTGTTATCCCTCCAACCTTGTTCTTTTTCACAGTTCTTTTGTTGGCTCTTCTCAGTCCTTTTTATTTCCATATGGATTTCAAAATCAGCTTGTTAATTCCTACCAAAAGAAAAAGGGGAAAAAATGCCTGTTGGGATTTTGATAGATATTGCATTGAATCTACAAAACAATCTGTAAAGAACTAATATCTTAACAATGAATAACTGAATTATTATCTAAATCTTCTTTACTATCTTATACAATGTTTTGTAGTTTCAATGTGCTGGTCTTACACAGTTTTTTTTTTTAAGAATTATCCCTATGTATTTTATATTTTTGATTCTACTGTAAATTGTTTTGTTCTTAAATTTCCATTTCTGATCATTGGTTGATAAACTTTAGACATAGTAGATTGTATTTTCCAGGTATACTGAAGCTGCATTAAATAAGCTGTATTGGTAGTTCTAGTATGTTTCTTGTAGAATTCTACAATTGTCATTATAACACTGTCATATTCTCTGTGAATAAATAATTTTACTTCTTACTTTCCAGTCAGATGTCTCTACCTTAATTTTTTTAAAAAATACTTTTTAGTTGTCAATGGACCTTTATTTTATTTATTTATATCAGTGCTGAGGATCAAACTCAGTGCCTCACACATGCTAGGCAAGTGCTCTACCACTGAGCCACAAGCCTAAGACCTCTACCTTCTTTTTATTTATCTATTGCATTGGTTAGAAATGCCAGTGCATTCTTGAGAGGATGAGAGCAGATACTGCTATCATGATCCTAAATACTAGAGGAAAGTGTCCCATCAAGTATGATACCAGTTGTGGGTTTTCCTTTAATGTTCTTCCACTGAGACAGCTCACTTCTATTCCTATTTTGCTATTTTTTTTAAACAAAAGGTCTATGTTCAATTTTTAAGTGGATCTGTATTTATTGAGACGATAATATCATTTTCCTTTTTTAGTTTGCTAATATGCTGAATTACATTTATTGATTTTCAAATGTTAAACCAACTTTGGATTCCTGGGATAAGTTCTACTTCATCATGAGGTATTTTCCTTTTAATATATTGTTGAATTCAGTTTGCTGAACTTCTGTTTGAATTTTTCCACCTGTGTTCATGATAAATATTGATGTATAGTTTTTTTATAATGTCTTTGGTTTTGATATCAAAGTATTGCTGACCTCACAGAATGAGTTGTAAATTATTCCCTTATGTTTCAGTTTTGGAGTGTTTGTGTAGATTGATATTATTCCTTCTATAAATAACTGGTAGAATTCATCATTGAACCCATTTGGTCCTGAAGTTCTCTTTGTGGGTTGTGTTTAACTATAAATTCAATTTTTATAATTGATATAGAGTAATTCTGGTTATTTCTTCTTGAGTTAATTTTGGTAATGTATCTTTTAAGGAATGTGTCCATTTTTTAAAAGTTGCCAAGTTTTGTAGCATGATATTGTTTATAATATTCCTGTTTTTTAAAATGTCTTTTTTTTTTCAATTGTGTTGTTGCAAAGACAGGAATTCCTTTTTATGGCTGAATGATATTCTAATTTTATTTTTATTTTTTATTGCCTTTTTAAAAATTTATTTTGCATTACAAGTCTTAATACACTATTATACAATATTTTATCATATCTCTGATTATATGTAAGGTATGTTGACACCAAATTCACATCTCCATACATGTATTTTGTATAATGATGAGGGTCTCCTTTTACTTTCCATACTACTCCCCTTCTCCCTCCCTTTCCCTCCCACCCCTATTCCCCATCTAGAGGTAATCTTCCTCCCTTGCTCTCCCTCCCAACCCCATTTTAAAAATGTCTTTTAATCACTTTAATGTGGGATAAGTAGTGATGTGCCCTGTTTTATTCCTGGTAATATTAATTTGTGTCTCTACCCTGTACACATCCCTTCTTTCATATTTTTTCCTCTCTTTCTCATCAGCCTAGCTAAACTTTTATTGATTTTATTCATCTTTTCAAAGAACTAATTTGTTTTATTTCATGGATATTTCTCCATTGCCTTTCTGTTTTCTATTTTGTTGATTACCACTCTCTGTTATTTCTTTTCTTCAAGTTTACTTGGGCTTAATTTGCTCTTGTTTTTCTAGCTTTAAGGAAGAAGATGAGATCATTGATTTGAGACCCTTCTTTTTTGTAAAATATGCATTTAATGCTGTAGAATTTCTCTTAAGGACTTACTTGGTGGCACTCATGTTTTTTACAAGGTGTGTTTTCATTTTCACTCAATTCAAAACACTTTTTAATTTCCCTTCTATTTATAGTTGGGTTCTGCTTCTTGCCCAATTTGATAATCTTTACCTTTTATTTGTAGTTTAGATCATTTACATGGTAATTATCATTTCTGATATTTTTTTGTTCCTTTGGATAGAACTGAACTCCAACTATACCTATATTTGACCATTTGAAACTATCCCATAGCTTACTGATGCTCTGTTCATTTTAAAAAAATCTTTTTCTCTTTGTGTTAAATATGGAGAGTTTTATTGATAGACCTATAAGTTTTCTAATCTCTTCTTTTGTAATTTCTAATTTGCTATTAATCCTAGCCAACATTTTTTTCATCTGACACATTAACAGTTTTCATCCCTAGAAGTTCATTTTGGGTTTTTTTACACTTCCATGTCTAGTTAAATATTTGAACATTTAGTAGTATAAGGTTGTAAAATCTGTTTTCTCCATTAAGTCTAATATTTGTCATTTCTGAATTGTTTGATTTTTCTCTTATGTGTCCTATTTTCATAGCTTTTTGCATACTTCATATTCTTTGATTTTGTACCATACTTTGTGATTTCTCCCTTGTTGAGTGCAAGAGATATTTGTTGTGTGATACAGTTGAATTACTTTGGAAATAGTTGTATCCTCTTAGGTCTTTTTTAAAGTAGCATTTAGTTTAGGGATAACTGTTACCCATTACTGAGGCAAAAACTTTTAGGTATTATACCCAATGCTCCACTAATTGTTTGGTTTTCCAGGTTGGTCTATGGGAATGGTTGCTACTCCTGACACAGTGAGAGCACTGGCCCTGTGCCCTCAATCCTCCGCTATGGCTCTATTTTCAGCCTCAGTAGGTCCACCATGCAACCAGTGCACTGGTTTCATTAATGAGGTTCTTGGCATAAAAGTTAGCTAGCAGAGATCGAAATAAAACACACACAGACTCAGTTACCTTTTTCTATGACCAGGTCCGAGACGGCTTCTCCCTCTGGTTCCCACCTCAAACCACCAAGTAGGGCAGCGAGGTTTACTCAGGGCTAGCAGGAGAGAGAGAGAGAGAGAGAGAGAGAGAGAGAGAGAGAGAGAGAGAGAGAGCGAGCGAGCAGGGAGTAGCCTTTTATTGGGGAACAAGAAATTCAGGGGAGAATTCCATCCAATGAAGCTGGGGGGGGGCGCACTCCAAGGTCAGGGTCAGTGATTGGGCCCCTGGGGTCAGTGGTCAGTCATGCCCCCACACGGACGGGTTCTCTCATCAGGAGAGGGCCGGGAAAGCTCCGACACAGCCAGAACGCCTCAGACCCAAACCAGGAGTCGCCCAGTCACGTGTGAGAATGGCTCTCCACAAGTAGGTTCTTCAGAACCACACCCTCTCAGTACTCCACTGCCTTCTCCAGCTGAACCTTCTTCAGATGTCCAGTCATCTTTCCTATGCAGCTCTCTCTGGTTCTCTCTTCTGAAAATTCCAGCCGCCAAGATCTCCCTAGATTCTTAGCTTTGCTTCCCCAACTGAAAGAGGGACTCTCTAGGATTCTACCTGAATTCTTCTTCTCTGTACTGTGGCCTGGAAATGCTCTTAAAGCAATCAGCAAGCTGAGAATTCCCAGGTCTCCCCAATTTGTCCCCTTCTCTCCAGAATCACTGTCTATCTTTTCCTGATGCCAGTGTCCTCAATGTTATTATTTTATATATAATATATATTTTATTTTTATATTCTATATGTGTATATAATATATATTATACATTTTATATATATTTTATTTTTGTTTGGATATTTGAATATTTCTGGTTCAGAAATTACTGTCTGTATTAGATCATTTTGGCCAGAAGCAGAAGTCACTGGTGAAGTTTTAAAGTGGAAGAATTTGACGTTGCTGACTGACAGGGAATTCAAGGGAAACAGATTCTGTGCTATATTGGTAGTAGAGCTGAAATTCTGTTTAGGAATTACAGAGCTTGCCTTGTACATTTTTGCCTTTGACTTGAAAATTGGGTGTGGTAGCACTAGTGATCAGATCTACTTTGTAGTTTCTTCATTTTATATTACAACTATGAATTAAAGCAATTAAATTCAACTGCCCTAGGTCTCCTCTTTTAAAATGTAAATTCCCTTGGGAATTAATGTCTAAAAACCTGCTCCTAATGACTTAGTAGCTACTAATTATTGGAAGTTTATTGCTATATGTTGAGCATTTTGCTGAACATTTTATATCCATTCATTCATTTAATCTGTACATTGATCCACTTTGGTACCCTTGTAGCTTAAACAGACCAGCAGAGGTTGAGAAATTGGCTGCCAAAGTCCAAGAGCTCTTCAGTAGATTAGAACCTAGATTCAGATGATCCCTTCCTCTAGCTAGTCAAACTGTGATCCAAGGACAGCCAGAGTAGCACAATTTGGGGCTCTACTCAAGGCCTATTAAATATAAACCTGCATATTAACAAGTTCTGCATATGATTTGCATTGACATTCACATTTAAGAGCCTGTTTTAAATGCATGTTTTTGTTTTTGGTACCAGAGATTAAACTCAGGGCCCTCGACCAGGGATTGAACTCAGGGTACTCGACCACTGAGCCACAACCCTAACCCTGTTTTGTATTTTATTTAGAGACAGAGTCTCACTGAGTTGCTTAGCACCTTGCTTTTGCTGAGGCTGGCTTTGAACTTGCAGTCCTCCTTTCTCAAGCCTCTGAGCTACCCAATCCATGTCCAACTTGTTTTTTTTCTGTCAGCTGGTTGAAGAAAGGACTTAAAGGAAGTTGAGCATCGAGACAGGCAGGCAGGATATCCTAAAGGTTATTAGAACTATCCTCATAGCTCAAGCATGTTTGGTGCTATTGCATTGACCAATCAGAGGCAAGAGTGGAAAACATCTCACATGTTGACTATTTATACTCAATATCAACCCTCTAAATCCTCACAACACATCTGTTAGGTTGTCCTTGTTTTACAGATGAGGAAAGTGGAGTTGAGAGAGCCTAAGTAAGTTACTCAACCCAATTCATTACTAGCAAAACTACAGGGTGACCTCAGGCACTATAGTTCCAAACTCCAAGCTTCTAGATCACATAACACCACACATCATCAGGAAGCATCTGGATCTTGAGCAGAAAATAGAAAGAGGAGGCACAGGACATGGAAGGAGAAGTGGGTACAAAAGACAAACCCTGTCTAGGTTGCTGTTTTGCCAAGGAGAGAACTGTGCATACTAATGGAACCCTAAGGCTTGCCAGGACCTTTAAAATATCTACACAAGTCTATTTCTTTTGTGTATCTGAAGCTAAATATGTTATACTTGCAGGTGAGCATATTTAAATAGTGCTGAAGATTTCTCATCTATTAAAAGAAGGGATGAAGGAATAGAGAGTAATAGTTTTGTATGTATGATTTTCTGCTAATTCTGTAGTGAGCAGAGGGAAAACAACATACTCAGAGGCTATTTCTGTGTACTGTAAAGCAAAGAGATAAAAATATGAGAGTGCTGGCCTTCATTAAAAGGATAAAGGGTTGCTGATTGGTATTTCCTTTTAATTTTCATAGAAGCTTTAAATTTAAAAGAACACTGCTGCTTGATGACACTGGAGAAGCTTTTTGCTTTATGTAGAGTGTCTTAATTGTGCTCATGCTTAGTTGTTAGGTTTACTGTGATATATTTAGATATAATCTATAGTCCCTCCTCTTAGAAGAAAAAAAATACAAAAGCACAAGTCAGCTGGCTTCAGGGGCACAATTCAAGGCCTGTGTCTCTTATTGTGCCTTGCTTCAGTTAATTAGCTTTCTAATTATGATTTATTCTAAATTGTTATTTTAAATCCATGCCCAGAGACTGTGTGGAGGTGACATATTACTCAAGAAATAATAGAGATCTGGTTCTCTGCCTTTGGCTCTGAGAGTTACACTGTTCATAATAGCATTATTTCTGTGCTTTCCTGTCCCACATCCCCCCGACTCCTTTCGCTATTCCAAGTCACCCACAGAATGTGTCCATCAACCAGAGAATGTGACCACTCAGTTCCATTTTCAGACATTACCCATCTCCTTTTACTTTCCAACTTGTTCTATTCTGCTCCATTTCCACCTAGTCTCTCACTTGGTTTTTGCATCCTAATGTTTTTAGCTGAACTTCTGCCATCTGGACTTGTGGTTCATTCATATGTCTGTACCTGGACCCTTGGTGTCCCATAGCACTTAGCCTTACCTCACCCTTCAGGCTCTTCCTGATCTTGCCAGGGATTGCAGACCACAAATCACCCAATTTCAGCCTGTTGGGAGCCAACCCTTGGAATTAACCTGCTGGACAAGTGACTTGGCTAGATTGATTTGGAACCCACAGATGAGAGACACATATTCTCCCTTAGCCCTGCCAAGCCAGAAAATTTTGTGGTTCGAACGGCTTTGGTTCTATTTGCTTCTTTCGGACTCATTCTTTTCTTGTCCCTTTTGTTCCCACATCCACTCACAGTAATTCGTTCTTTACTGGGTGACATTTATCTGTTCTGTTATACCTCAGCATGGATTTGTTTGAAAGATATCAATATGTTGTATTTCCCCCTTTCAAGGTAGTATGTGTTTGTCTTACCAAGCCATCTGACCAAGATCTTTTGATGCTTATCCTGAAGGTGACTCAATGTCTTACCAGAACAAGGAGGAGTATAAGTAAGTACAAAACAGAGCAGCAGCAGTAGCTCTTCCGTCAGGAGGACAGTCTGAACTGTGGCACATATGGTGACTTGTCTGCTGACCATCTTCTAGAGTCCTTTATCCTGGGAACAGAGATACCAAGCTTCTAACCTCCCTGCCAGCTACATGTGGTCACATGACCAAGTATGGAAAAACAGAATATTAGGTGATATGACATGTTCAGATACTATGTTACTTGTAAATTATTGAGCTTCTGGCTTTGGACTTTATCTCCATCCTCTCCATCCCTCACACTCTGGGGTCAGCATTTGAATGAGACTGCTCCCTAGCATTGGCCAACCAGCACACAGCATCACCCAAGGAGATGGCAAGAGGCCCAAGATGGAAAGGGCCTGGGTCTCTGAAAGATTCTGTACAACAGATTTGCCCCACCAAGTTAAACTGACTCAACTGTTACGTGAGAGAAAAATTCATTTCTATCTTATTTAAACCACTGTCTTTGGGATTCTTTTTGTTACAGCAGCTTAGCATTTTCCCTAACTAGTACACAAACCTATGGGGTTAAATATTTGTATCAATCCCCTGGGAAACCTAAGGTTTGAAGACCTGAGCTCTAGATATTGATAATGGAAAAGTTGTAGATCTCTGTCTTCCCCAGAAGATAAATTGACTTGTGGATGGGGTCCTCTCCATCTTGAACTCTGTGATTCATAGGATTTTACTGCATCAGAATCACCTTGAGAGCTTTTAACACAGAGTTTGCTGAGCAGCATTGTCTGAGTTTCTGATTTAGAAGGTTTGGGAGGTCCTGAGAGTATGCATTCCTATCAAGACCCAAGCAATGTTAATGCCACTGATACGGAGCCACTCCTTGAGATCTCTTGACTACTCTTCAGCTTTCCCTTTAACAATACATTGAAGAAATCTTTAGCAATATTGGTTTGAAGCTCCTTCATAGAAGGCAAAATGTTAGGTCCCACCACACAACTCTTGAGTTCTCCTGTAGCTCTGGTGGGCAGTTTCCATACACACTGACATCATCCTACCCAAGTGCCCAAGCTGTTTTTCTGCTGAGGGCTTTCTGCAGCACCAGGGCTTCTTGTTCAACCTCTGGAGCATTCCAGAAGTTCTGCCCATTTGCCACTCCCATGGAAACCCTCAACTAACAAAGAATAGCTGTTGGTGTGTAAAGATCCAAGCTTTTCTGGTCCTGAGTGGGTCAGTGCTGAGTGGGTCTTTGTGATTCTTTAGATATCGGGGAAGATCAAACTTCAGTTGCCCATAACAAACAAGGTTCCCATTATTGCTTTTCCCCTTCCTGGTCTTATTTTCTCTGATCTCTCACTTCTGCTTCCAGGATCACTTCCAAATAAACTACAGTAGTCTCCCCTTATCTGTGGTTTTGCTTTCTGTGGTTTCAGTTATCTAAAATTAACACTAAGAAGAGGGATGAATACAGTAAAGTAAGATATTTGCAGGAGATGGAGAAGGAAGGAGGAATGGAGAGGCAGAAACAAAGAAAGACCACATTCAAGTTAACTTTTATTACAATGTATTGTTGTCATTGTTTTATTATATTATTGTTGTTCTTAATTTCTTCCTGTGCTTGATTTTTAAATTATGCATTATCATGGTTATGAAAGACATGGTATATATAGAGCTTGTTACTATTTGCAGTTTTAGTCATCCATTGGGGTCTCAGAATATATCACCTGCAGATAGTGGGGGGCACTGTTTCTTTAGCCAAGTCCTCCAACTAGGATCTGCTTTGGAAAAAGAGGAATCCAAACACAGCCATCCCTTTACTTATCCTGTTGCCTGGGCACCCACCTATCTTGGTACAGCTCTAGATAGGATAGAGAGTCTCAAGGTGGAACTAGCCATCACTGGAGGTGGGACATTTCATATTAGCAGAGGTGTTTAAATGACAACTGGACCTCATTTCAGCAGGGACACAAGAGAGGCAGTAAGGAACAGCCCTGAAGAGCACAAGCCTAAAGCCACATTGGCTGACTCAAGCCCCAGATTTTCTGCTTACTGACTGAGATGTTGAGCAAATTATTATGTCTTTGTGCCTTAGTTTCTGAATATGCAAAATGGAGGTATTAGTTGTTCCCACCATATAGGTTTTGTGAAGGATTAAATCACCTAACACATCAAGTTTTTAGAACCTTACAGACACAAAATAAGCTCAATAAATGTCAGCTTTTTATCAGATGTCTAGGGCATGGACTCCCAGAATAAGAGAGGAGGAGGCTTCTAAATCCTTTCCACTCCTGATGTACCTTCCCTCCACGCTGGGAACAGAACACCATCTCTCTACCACGTGCTAGAGCAGGCAGCTGACAGAGAGCTCTGTGTTCTCTAATTGTTTAGTGATTTCTGACAAGTGAAATGACTCTCTCTTGTCCTTCTGTTAGCCTGTTTTCCTTATTGACTTTGGTAACTTATCAGTTAAAATTTTAAAAGGAAAGGATAGAGCAGCAAAGAAAGAATCTCACGGATTCAAAATTATAAACAAAGAAATATTCTAATATCTATCTTCTAGACACAATCCAAGCATATGATAAAGAATAAAAATACTACTCATCTTAAAAATACTTTTAATATAAGCCAGGCATCCTTGCTGTAAAAAAAAAATTGAAAAAGATAAAAAGATCAGCCACAATAATCTTATTTCCTACTAAGGTTTTGGTGTATTACCTTATAATCTTTCTCTTAATATGGGTGTATGTGAGAAAGATAGACAGATGAAGAAAATGAGATGGTCCCTATGTGTTGTTTTAACAACACTT
Source organism: Urocitellus parryii (assembly GCF_045843805.1). Classification (NCBI taxonomy): domain Eukaryota; kingdom Metazoa; phylum Chordata; class Mammalia; order Rodentia; family Sciuridae; genus Urocitellus; species Urocitellus parryii. The sequence continues at coordinate 146,833,765 of NC_135534.1, read as the reverse complement.
TTCACTGAATGCAGTGTGGACCTTGAAACGTTCTTCCACAGCATTATTTGACTCTCTCTTCTTTTATTCAGAAGGTGACTTATTTTGAAATCAAAATTTTGCCTTACTATCTAACACGTTTCTGAAAATAGAGATAAACAAGAGATTAAAATAAAAAGACAGAGAGAAAACTAGAGATAAATGTCCTTACAATGCTTAAAGGGATTAGCTGAAAACTGCCAATAGGCAAATGCTTTACAGACAGATAATTTTTCGAGTAGAATTGGGATCATCAAACCTGTACCTAAAGCTTCTAAAAAAAATAGCATTCAAAGGTTTGTTTTATCACTTCTCTTGGCCCCTACCCTTGACAGGAAGAATTATTAAAGATGGGTTAAGATAGACATTTATCAACATTAGCAAGGAGAGCTATTAAGCTGATTATATGGTGTGAACTGAATTATAAACTCTGAAATAATTCTGATTTCAGTTTTGGGGAGCAAGTAGGAGGCAAAAAGTGGAGATGGAGCCAATAATTTTGTTCTCTAATTTAACAGCCATGAATGTGAGCTAATTACTCAAGGTACATCCCTTTTTGGAATTAGAGAGAGAAGGAATGAATTTCATTTCTTTCGGGTACATGATGTCACAGAGGCAAGCAATTTGTGGACTCCTTGAGCCTTGAATGGCAGGGCCTGCTGCTCCTCCTATCTCTTGAGAAGGGGATATGCCTTATTCCTCTTTAATGTGATGGGAAAATCAAATGGAAGCACAGCACCAGGCCCCAGCAACACGACCCAAATTGATTTCTAACATTTATAATTAGTTCCCAAGTCAAGAAAATGTACTAAGTGTACTAACACATTATACAAAGGTTTTAATGGGAAAGAATTAGGGATAAAAATAGGGCACAGGATTTTTAAGTCTATCTTTGAGTAGTGAGTGGCACTAAACTAATTCAAAAACTATTTAACTTGAAGTAGTACTTTGAAGAACATGGAAGGAATAAGCCCCCATTCATGTTAAATCCTTTTCATATCATTCCAGTTGGCAAATAAACAAGAATGCAGGCAAGGAGAGGTCAAGGTTATTTGGAGGGAACGATGGTCCCCACCCCCACACAGAGAAATAGTCTGGTTATGGAATTTAAAGAAAAAACAAAGGCAGGCAGAGAGACTTGGGTTGTATTGAGGGAGGAGGGGTTAATGTCGGGAACTTTGAAGCCGAAGATTTGATTTTCATGTGTCACCTGTTGGGGATGTAACTAATATCTTCAAAAAAACAATGGCCCAGCCCAAGTACAGGAAAACATGAGAAATCTTAACATACTTTGTGCAGGGCAGAGAAGGGTAATGTCAACAGAGAGGATGAAAGATTTGAACATGTTTATTGATAAGTGGAAGAATGAGTCTGTGGGCAGAAGAGAAAGGAAAAGTGTACATTAGTTAAGTCTAGAAGTAAGACTACAATTTCCTAAAGGTCCACATATGTGATATAAGCAAAAAACAGGTTAAGACCAAAATGTTTTGTATCTTCAAGAATAGAAAAAGAATGATCTGTTCTTAGAACTGGAAAGAGAAGGAGAAAAGTCTTTAGCATTATGTTAAATTAGGAAATTAAAATTCTAGCCTTTCAGTAAGAGCTGGGGAACAGAAATCCAAAGCACTGATAGTAGAATTTGAACTCACCACTAAGGTGATAGACAAAATGTATCCTTAGAAAAACATAAATAAAGGAAAGTTTGATGCAAACCTTTTATGTTAGTTCCCTTTACACACACACACACCACACCACACACACACACACACAGGAAGAAGGAGAACTGGCCTCCTTGATGGGAATGGTAAACTTGTGCTACAGCTCAAACATCAGATAATGTCTGTCCTGGGGAGTGGACAAGTCAGGTTGTAAATTGGGCAGGTTCACACTTCTTCTGTCTAAGCAATTGTCAGGTGAAAGAACGAACCTAGATAGACCGAAAATGGACTTTAGTAAAAGCAAATGTCTTTACACTTTACATGTATTTGAATTTCTCACTTTTCAAATTTTGCCTCAGCAAGATAAGTTTGCCAAACCCTTTCATGTACTAACATCTTAAAGCAAAGTAAACCTTAACAAGGCAAACAAATGCTTTGCTTAGGCAAAATAGCACAAACAGCCTTGAAAACAGACACATGAACAGAACGTAAAGTATTAACTTAGACTGATTTTTCTTTCCTGTTTGGGATTTGCATATAAACAACAGTGTACCACTCATCATATCTTGTCTCTAAACTATACAGACATTTCCTTTTGATATTTATTTTTATTTTTTTAAGAGGAAGTGAACTATTATGAGTTCCTGAGAAGGTGTAAATGCAAGTTATAGTCAGGTCTATGTGTCATCAGGCAAATTCAATGGGTCCATATCATTGGTTCATGCCTGTGCTTGAGAATCTTTAAGCCAGTGATCAACATTATTGTCCCTCTAGCAAGGAAAGGAATACAACCACCTTTTGAAAATGACTGTCTCCTTCATTTTTACAGAGGAATATGACCATAAGTTCATTTCACCTTATTATCACCACTAATTTTCCTGGAAGGACTACTAGGTAGATGGCATTGATTATTTATTTTGACCAACTATTGAATAGCTCAGTTTGGATCCACTTAAATGTTTTTAATTTACAACCTATCTGAGATATATAACACTTTAATTAAGTTGAAAATGTAAACAATTTGCAAAACCATTTAAAAGAGAATTTTTTGAAAATTGAATTGACAGTTTGGCTGAATGATGAGCCATATGGAATAATATTTCATAGCTATGGAGAAGATCTCATCATGAGTCAGAGAGTGTCCATCCTAGGTGTACTAGGCTGGCATTTCTCTCTACTGTATCAAGGGAGTTCATGGGCATGGGAGATACATGTAGAGGGAAAGATCAACCTAAGACTTGAATGTAAGGAAAGAAGTGATTTAGTTGGTCTGGAAGGCAGTGCTGGTTCAAAGGATCCAAAACAATAAGAATTTATGTAGATGCTTTGAGCAAAGAGATGAGCTCAGTAAAGTTATTCAACTTCTGTGAACCTTCATTTCTTCTCTCTGAAACTGGGAGAAAAATTGTCTACATTATGAAATGTTTGTGAGGAGTAAATGAAACTACTGAATGTTTGTAGATTACCCGCAGTGATGCTTGAGACATAGCAAATGTTGGACAAATGCAGCTGCTATTATTGTTGTAGTTAATATTATTGTGAGGTCAGGTTCAAGTTCATTTTCAAACTAGAGAAGTTAACCCTACTTGGGATGCTTGCCTCAAGGCCAGCCATTTCACAGTGTTTATTCATGAGCCAGTAATAGGGGGACAAGTAAAAAGTATAGGCTAGAGAGTGCAAATACATGGCATATGTGACCCACGCTCACAACTCCCATATCCACTGCAGACATAAGTAATCAATTGTGTTAATCAATTTTGAACACAGCCTCAAAATCCTTCCTACCAAGCTTTTCCAGCCAGCTCCAATCAAGAATGAGAACTTGAGATGAAACCTATTTGGTTAAAATAGGTTTTGCTGAAATATAATAAATAGTGCTCAGGTAAATAGAACTCAGGGGTGGGGAGGAGTGAGCTGAAGCATATTCATTTTTTTTTTAAAGAACAGTTTTGAAGAAAAAAAATGAATTGATTAATGCACTGAGCAAGGCATGTTCCAAGAGGAGATTCAAAGATTAACAAAATGTCCTTTTTCTCGGGTATTGTTTTGTTGTTGTAAAGAAAAACAGGAGAATGTTGAGGGTAGTTCAGGGAAAAAGACAATTTAGCAAACCATATGCTGAACACAGTGTTTTTGGTAACAGCCACTGAATAATCAGGGAGACATCGTGTCCTGCCTCTAAGTCCTTCACCTTACTCCCCTAAATGGAAACACAAGTGCCTGAGGATATTTGAAGCATGACAAACATTGGAGCAAGCGCTGATGTAAAGCCCTGTAAAGAATTTCCATGCCTGATCATAGAACAGATGGCTCCCTACGAGAAGCATTTTAATATTAAACAGACAGTTCAGGCCTATGAAAAATTCTGCCGTAAATCTGTAATTGAAAATATAAAAAAAATCCATTCAAAAATGCTATAAATTTTTACAAGGCATGAATTTCAGAGCTTATGTCAAAAGAAGGGATGTCCCTTTTATTTTTTTAAAAAAGGGGATTTAAAATCAAACTGAAAGTCTATAGACATTTAAAAACCTTAGATGCAAAGAATGTGTTTGCATGTGTGTGTGTCCACATGCGTGAGAAGGAGAGAGAATGAATTTATTCAACTGATCCTCTTGTTTGTCCAGTCTCACTGAACACTGTCCTCACGTACAGACACACAAGCCCTCCTGCTTCTCTCTATCCTTCGACCCACCTCTGGATGACCAGGTTTTCTTGTCTAGCATGATTCCAAGCTCAACATTTCCCAAACTCTGGAAACTCTGACCCTCCTAATCTACCACTGCTCCTACTGTTACTCAGGCAAGGGCTTTTTGAGAGTTCAACAACTTCCTAAGGTCTTCAGGTTGTTGGTGCTGAGGTTTTAGCACAACAGTAGACATGGTTTGCTCTAGTCTTATTTGTTGTTAATATTTCATTGCTATCACAGTACAGCTCCCTCCAATTTTGGCCCTGAGTGAACTCTCACCTCCCCATCTGCCCCTCTGCTTTCTTCATGGAGAAAGAGAGGAGACCTGCGCACACCATGCTCCTTCCTAGAGAATGGCCTCACTTCATTCTTAGTCCAAAGGCCCCTTCGCACCTCCAGGATACTTCTTGTTTTAGAGGACCAGGGAATGGAATTAACCCCAGTAGATCAGAACCTCAGTAGTTCAAGATATTTTAGGAGATGCATGGACCAACTTTAAAAAATAGTAACTGTACATTAGTTTTGATATAGTTTTTAGAGGGGAAAAAAAAGTGTCATCAAAACCACAATTTCATGAACATTTTTACTGCTGAAGAGAAGGTTAAGGAAAAACAAAGTGAATCCACTTGAAGTTTGAAGCCTCAGGCAAGGTAAAGGGAGGAAACCAAACAAGGGCACCAGATGTGGAGACTGTGTGGAAGGGAAGGGTACTTACTTGATTGTCCAAATAAAGAGACATGAAGCCATCATCTGGATTCCACGTGTGCCTGTAATCAGCAAATGGTATGCCCACATTCTGTCTCTCCACCAAACCCCTTCTCCTCTGCCTTCTACTCTCTCCCTGTCTTTCCCCATCTCCATAGACTGTCTCTGTTCCCATAGAGACACTTCCAGACACAGCTTTGCCTGTTCACATGCTGTTGAGCTAGGCAATATAACTCCTTAGCTCTTCTCCTGCACCATTATACCAGTTGAATCTCTAAAGAGTTTATAAGTCAACTGGTTTTGTTTCTCTACAATACTCTAAAAGCCTTTAAAGAGCCATGGCAACTAAAAGAATGTACTGATGTTTTGTTATTGTTGGTTTTCTCTTTGTTTATTGTGATTTATTTACTTTATATGTAAGGAAAGCAGGAAACATCAGTGAAGAATGGGGTGATCAGCCCCAGGTGTCCTTGGCTTCCCAAATAGAAAACCTTTTGTTCACATCCATTAACATCTTAGGAGACTCCCAAATTGCCATCCCTTCTTGACCCAGATAGCCCTTTGGTCATAAATGGTTCCCCTTTTTGTGGGGGGAGGGTAACCAGGGATTGAACTCAGGGGCATTCGGCCAGTGAGCCCCATCCCCATCCCTGTTTTGAGTTTTATTTAGAGACAGGGTCTCACTGAGTTGCTTAGTGCCTCACTGTTGCTGCGACTGGCTTTGAACTCATGATCCTCCTGTCTCACCTCCTGAGTCGTTGGGATTACAGGCATGCTTCTGATGAAGGTTAATGGTTCTGTAGTCCTGAATAAGGGAGGGGAATTAACTTTAAGTCATCACATAGTAATGCCTCCAAAATTTTTACTTTAGCACTTACACAGTGATTACTATATGGCAAGATTTGTTCTAAGAACTTTGCAGTTATTAACTGAATTATTATAGTTCCTTTAATAGTCTGTACCTCAGAATATTTTTATATCCTATTTCACAGATTGAGAAAGTGAAGCACAAAGAAAATAAGTAACATACCTTCAAACACACCACTAGTATTCTAAATTTGAACCAGGGTCCACACGTTCTCCACCATTATCCTAGGCCAAAAGCTGTTAATAAAGGATCAGGCCCTCACATGCGCTCCATCTAAACTCTAAAAACTGCAGCAGAAGAATAAAAAATAATACATTATGCAGATCTCCAAGAGGAATCACACAACATAGTCCTCCATGACATACACACCTGCATTTAAAAAGACCCTCACACTTAGTCTAATGATTACCTGATGCTGTTTTGACATTGTTAATTTTTGAACAAGGAATCCTGCATTTTCTTTGCTCAGTAGGCCCTGTGAATTATGTAGCCATTCCTATAGACACATACATATACCACCATTCCCCTGCCCATCATGTGTATATGTTAGGAATAGGAGGGGTCCCTACACAGTGATTACTTGGGAATAGCACTATGGCTGTTTGCTGGTAAACACTAGATAACTGACCAGATAATTTGGGAAAGGATGGAAGCCTGGTGCTATATCTGTAAGCTACTCACACAGGAAGCAAAGTTGAATATCTTGACTAGTGAGCCACCAGTCCCTCCACTGAGGCAAATTTGATTATCTTGTACCCGGGACAGCACCAGCAGCACACTCTGCAAGCTAATCATATGAAGAGAGGCTGACAGCAGAATTTCTGTGATGAGGTCACAAAATTTAACAGCAGCACCAAGAACATCTAGTTCCTTTATATCTACAGTTACTCAGGCTCCTCCTGAAGGTCAGTATATACTAACTGGTTTGTAGGAATATAAATTAAATAATCTGATCTATAGTAAATTTAGCTCAATCCAAAAATTTAAGTATTCCCTTGAAGTAAAGTTTAGTCTCTTTGGGGGGAAAAAAAATGTTCCTGCTCTCTAAGATCCTATCCTTTTTTTTTTTTTTTTTTAATGACATCTGTGTGTTTAGGGGCAAGGGAGCCAGTGTATCTTTGTGGAGGTTAATGTTGGGTAGGGAAGAAATGCATGCTGCACCTCAGAGGCGTGCTAATAAGAACCTATTGAGGCTCTGGAAAATATTGTCTATGGCCCCCTCGTGCAATCCTCACCCTACAGTCCTTGGACACTGGGGTCTGTGGATGGCTTAACCTCAGATCCATTCTTTTAACTCCACTGGCACTCATGCAGAGTTCTCTGCCTTGCTTCCTCATTCAGTTTCTGTAGTTCTCCAGTCCACTAACCCTCTAGCTGTGTCACCTGTTTAGTTCACCCCAACATCTCATCCAGTCACAGTAGACCCCACGGAATGCCCACTGGCTTCAACTCAGTATCTATCTGTACCATACAAGAATTAAGAACAGCTTAGGTATTCGAACCTGCAGGAGCTCCTCTCTGTAAATCTGTTTGTTATACTTCTGTGGCTGTACCCCAGGGCAGTGGGGACAAATAACTCTTCTTTACCCTCAGATGCCATATCACTGATTTAATGCATTTCCCTCTGCCTTTTAGCCTAAGCCCAAAGAAGGAAAACCAGTACATTCCTGTCGAATTGCAAACTCTTCTTCCCTGTTTCTTGTCCTTCCTCTTTTCCTAATAATTTTTGGATCAGATGGATGGGTTTTCTCTTAACTCAATGTCATATCTTTGTTCTTTGTGACTACAGATCGGCCTTAAGGACACATTTGACCTTGGTATGTTAAATGGGTCATGCAGGTACTTGGAAAAATTCTTCTCAAGAAAATAATCTGGCTTGCAAGGCATTCTCTTGTTTCACAATCTGATTTCTAATATCAAGAGCTGAATATTATTTCCTCTTTCTGTTTGCATACCTCCCTGCTTTCATTTCTAATCTCCTCTCAGATGGATACCTGAGACAGATTATGGTAAACGTCTTATACTTAGGAATGCAAAAGAAAAAGCTATTTAAAATTAGTTCTCATGTAAAAACTGCTCTCTGCATGTCTCTTTCTGCTTCGGGAGTATAGTCATTCCTGGTGTTTCTGGGAGATTGATTCCAGGAACTTCTGAGGATACCAAAAGCCAAGGTATTCAAGGCACCTTTGTAAAATGGCAGAGTATTTGCATGTAACCTAGGCATGTCCTCCTGTGTGCTTTCAATCATCTCTAGATTAACTTATAATACCAATATAATATAAAAACTATATAAATAATTTTTATACTGCCTTTTTTAGGGAATAATAATGGAAAAAATTCCATACATATTCAGTACAGATGCAATTGAAAAAAACATGTATTTTTGATCTGCAGTTGGTTGAATACCCAAATATGAAAATCATAGATACAAAGGGCCCACTATAAACAAGAACCGTAGTATCCTGTTAGAATGTGTGTTTTTCTCCTGGACAAAGGAATACTAGGTAGCAGTTGAACAGCCTTCAACTTGATTTCATTTGTTGGTCTTTTATGTACTTCTAGCAGAATTAGAATATAACACATTCTATATGCCATTGACTATACCTATAGTACATTTATAAAACTTAGTACCCATCCTATCACTTCGGAATTCATTTGATTATAACAGAAATTCCAAAATAATGGTTTTAGCTGGTACAGTGGCACATACCTATAATTCTAGCAGCTCATGAGGCTGAGGCAGGAGGATTGTGAGTTCTAAGTCAACCTCAGCAACTTAACAAGGCCCAGAGCAACTCAGGGAGACCTTGTCTCTAAATAAAATATAAAAAAGGGTTGCGAATGTGTGTGGCTCAGTGGTTAAACACCTCTGGTTTAAATCCTCGGCAATAATAATAATAATGACAATAGTTTTACATAAATTAAATGTGTTTTTTTTCCCACGTAATTATCTAACTGCAGGGTGGCCTAGTTCACCCTGCAGTTAAATAAAGCCTTATGAATAATTCTGACCAATGGACCATATGAAGAAATCAAGTATTTCATTTCTAGGCTGAGGCACAAAAGACCAGTTATGAAAACTAACAAGCCCAAAGAGTACATCTGTAAGGTGGTAGAGCCCCAACACCTTGGATCCCTAAGTGATTCATGATCAGAGCTACCCAAGCAACCTACAATGCACATGAAATGCAAATCATACTTTCATCATGTTAAGCCTCTGATATGCTGGGATTAAATTGTTATTGCAGCATAATCTATACTAATCTAACTAATACACATGGGCCAGGCAAAGGACAAAGGGTAAATGCCTATTTCCCCTGCCTACCTATAAGGAGATTTTATGGAAGTCACACTCATTGTCATTAACTTAAGAAATTAGGGCTTGATTTATGGTCTTGTTGATTGTTTAGTCCTAAAAATAATGAAGAAAATGTTACTAATGCAAAGTAAACTTAAAAGCATGTTTGTGTCTATACATTGTATACTCATTGTAAATAGCATTTTAAAAATGAGAAAATCATCTTCCAGTATTTGAAAATGATGATCTGAAAAAAGTCACTCACATCATCAATAAACAGATGGAATTTTGAACACATCTTTAGTGCTTCACTTTCATCTTGCTCATGAAAACATCAATGAACATGCATGTGGGAACAACACTGATTTTTCAATTGTTTAAAAAGAAAGTATTCTGTGAGAATCAATTGGCTGTAAGGAATTTACAATGAAGAGTAGGATGTATGTTATTATATTTGAAGTATGTGTTACTCTACTTTTATATAATAAAATTTATAATAAACTCACGTCTGCACATAAATATATACAATCCTACACATGCCAATCATTCAACTATCAGCATACCAGTTTCTTTTTGGACAAAGAATATCAGAGTGAGAGAACCTCAAAGTCTCTTGCATCAGCTCAAAATAAAGACTGCATGATCTGCAGTCTTTTCATCAGATATAGATGGAAAAATGGATCTCTTTGGTATGTTACAGGCCTGCTGGCCTATAAACCAAAGGATAAGTAATCTGTCCTTAATGTACGAAGAAAGAACAGGACTTCTGTAGCAAGATCCCATTTGGAAAGGAGAACCATCAGTTATCCATGCCAGTTAAGCAATTTCACATGGCAGAGTAGCAACTCCTTGACTTGCTATGAAACAATGTGGTTGGCTAATCTGGCTCAACTTGGCCTCTCTGGAAGGATCTACTAGGATCCCTGACCCTCATCTTCTGGTTCTTCCTTTTGATGTGGATTGGTAAAGTTGCCCTTCCCAGGGCTACAAATTCTCAAAGAAAACTTTCTATTGATGTAGTTTCAGGGATCAGGGACTGTTCTAAGAGATTCCCAGACATATACTATTTCAGGCCAGTTTTGGAGAGAGGGACATACAGTTTCCTTTTGGAAATACAGTTTCCTTTTACCTTAGTTCAGTTTTGCTGTTTCTGGTTAAGTCCAAGTTTAAGAAATCAGCCAAATGTCTTATCCAGATGTAGGATGCAAGCCTGAGTAATTTCCTCTTTACCTGCAGGTCTTTATGCTCTGCCCTTTTGCCTTGCTCTGACCTCAATGACTGCTATCTTGAGGCAAACAGAGATATCAGGCTCCAGAAGAAAGGCAACATTCTTGATCCCATCATAATCAGCAAGCTCTGGGCCTCTTTCCAATGGAGTACCAGTACTTAGGCTGTGGTTTGTCAACCACTGTTTATAATTGCTTCAAGTATGAAAACAGAAGTGGCCACCTTTATGACTTTTTTCACCTTGACTTATGGAGACCATTGGCAGGAAAAGATTCCCTGGGGGTGGTGGGGGAGAGATGTTTCCTTCCTTCTCTACCCGCAGCCTGAGTAGCTCTAGTCTGGAATCATCACTTCAATCAGTTTTGCTGAAAGTGGTTGAACTAGCACATGCCAAGATATAAAATCTTTGATACCACTTTTCCTAATTGGACAGCCTTAGCTCATTGCCCGCATTCCATGAAAGCAGGCAGAAATTCCATCAAGGGAATTTCTCTCTGCCACAGCATAACAACAATGACCAGCTTCCCAGCTTAAAGACTCCAAGTCCTCATTGCCCTGTTTCTTCCACAAAGTCAATTCTATATTTTAGGTTTGCATAAAGCATTTCTCTTTGAGACACCAAATTCTGTTATTGGTTTCATAGTATGTGGAGCTCTGATTCATAGTAACTTGAAAAAACAGTAGCTTAAACATAGTAATGATTTCCTTTGAGAAGCCTAGATGCAGGTAATACAGGGCTAGTAAGGGAGCTCCATTTCTGTACCAGGTGTCCTGTCCACCTTCAGTATTATATCCACCATCTAGAGAAAGAGGTAGGACATGAAAAATATGTACAGAATTGATCTAATCCCTTTTTAAGGAGCTTTACTGAAAGCCCCTTGTCAATAATAATAATAATAATAATAATAATAGATTCTGGTAAAATGGATCAAGATATTAGCACAAACGGAAAGCTAATAAGATCACACTCAGATATATTAAGTCAAGATTTTTCTACAATTGTAATTATCTTTTTACTATAACTGGAATAATTCCCAGAGAAACCCTCTAGATTCAGTTGTCAAGGGCAACACTAATATCGAATTTTGGACTTTGGTAACCACAGAAGAACTTTTTTTTTTAAGAAGGGTTATAATAACCAAAATTATCTATTGATGATTGGATAAGAGGCCTGCCTCAACTTTACAGTGCTTATAAAAAAAAATCTCTGCATTTTATAAATTCAAAAGAACTTCTCAGCTGGGATGTAGTAATTTCATTTTCTCTAAAATATCAGTGTAATCACATAAAAGGGGAAATGGCCCCAGGAGAAGTTCTCTTGCTATTAGCAGTAACATACATAAAACTCTTTTCAGAAAAGAGCTGTTAATCATGTCATTGGAAAGGGCCCTAAGAAGTCATTTGTGCCATCTTGGATAGACAAATGAGTGCCCTAACCTTAAAAATATATCCAAGGAAGACAATTCAAACTTCTTTTGTTGGCTTAATTATTATGTGCTCTTTCTTGGGGCAATGTTCAAAAGTGCTGATAATTCTAGTCCTTTCAACAGGTATTTATTTATTGAACATCTACTTTGTAATTAAAATAAGAGAAACAAAGAAATATAAGATATGGTTTTTGACAACAAAGAGATTGTTAATCCAACTGAAGAGAGAAAACGTGGAGAAGGAAGAAAATTTGCCATGGTGTGAAATGGCCTAAAAAGGATTGCTGGAGGAAGGAGAAGGTGTTGGGCATGAATGTCTATAATTCAGAGAGTGAATCCCAGGATAGAGAATATTTCCATACATGCAGTTTTTAGTAAGTTCTCTCTATTTCTCCTTAACACCTTTTTTCCTTTGTGTCCCCCTCTTCACATTGGTTCAGGTTTCCATCAGTTTCTACCTAAAATATTATTCTACTTCTCTATTTATAACCACCAAAGTCTTCAGCAATCCATGCTCAAAATGGTCAAAAAGTGATCTTTAAAATAAGAGATCTAATGGCTTTTCCTAGGGCTAGAAATAGGGAGAAGGTAGAAAGCATTCACCTTGGATACAAAATATAAGGAATTGTTGGAAAATTCAATCATCAAGATAACTCACATTCTAATGAAATATGTTTTAAAAATTAATGCAAAAAATCCATGATGAACTTCAAGTGAAACAGAATTTTAAATAAAAACAGGGTCTGATAGTGCTGTGCTAAGTCACATTGGAGCCTGAAACAACAGAAAAATATATGCTCTTAGACATGTGTTGTGTGTATTTGTGTGTGTTATGTTTTTTTTAAGATATGGGGTTTTGCTGTGTTGCCCAAGTTGGCCCTGGACTCCTAGGTTCAGGTGATCCTCCTGCCTCAGCCTCCAGAGTTGCTGGGACTATAGGTGGGCACTACACACCTGGCTCAGATACATGCTTTTATATGTTTTCTTAAATGGTTGTTTTCTACAACATTAAAATAACTTAAAAAAAATGGAAAGTTGAAAAAAGTAGGTGTATGAAAACTCACAACAGTATTTGAGTTTAAATAGATTACTTACACTAAAAAATATAATTTATTATCATTTTACTGTCTTGGCCTAATGAAGATAAACTTCATGCATTCAATAATGTCTCCTAAACCTATTTCTTGCTTAATGCCCTTGCTCATATTACTACATCTCTTTGGAATAATTTTGCCCAATTGTATGTCAGGTAAATGGCTATACATTTTCCAGAAATTAGCTTTTCCTGAACCTTCCTCCCTGCACCCCTCCCACCAAATCAAACGAATTGACCACTCTAACTTTGTGTTTTGCATGGAAGCCTGTACATGTCAAAAAACTGGTGTCATTTTGGTTGGTCTAAGTATTTTATTATTTGTCTTCACTAGAATAGGAATACATTAAAGGTTGGTATTATTATTCTTATTCATTGTCAAGTCCTCACTGACTAATACAATGTCTGAACCTTAGTAGGTACTTGATAATATTTGTTTAATGACTGAATTGAAGGACAAACAATGGTGAAAAGTGTTAAGCATAGTCAAAGAAAAGTAAGTAGAGCTGGGCCTGGTGGCACACACCTGTAATCCCAGTGGCTCAGTGGACTGAGACACGAGGATTGTGAGTTCCAAGCCAGCCTCAGCAAAAGAGGCATTAAGCAACTCAGTGAGACTCTGTCTCTAAATAATAAATACATTAGGGCTGGGATGTGGCTCTGTGGTCCAGTGCCCCTGAGTTCAATCCTCAGTACCCACCCTCCCCCCCCAAAAAAAGTAACTAGAAGTTAAGAGATATTTTCCATAAAGCTGAACATTTATATTTAAATAAAAATAATTCATAGCAATTGATTACAAAATAGTCAAGGTATTCAATTTAATTGATTAATTATTTGGTTAACTAAATTAACCAATTAATTATATTAATATATTTGTCTGATTGACTAACTTTTCAGTAAGCCTAATCTGTTGGCCCTTGGTTGTAATAGTTTTTGCCTGACTTGGCAGAAGAAAATCAGAGTCTAAATAGAGAAGTTATGAAAAAGTATTCTCTTTTATTTGATAACTAAAAGGTGAGACACTGTAGGAAGTATTTACATTCCACTGCAATTTCTCTAAAATCTTACAGACCTGCAGTTTCACCCATTGTTCAAGGTCAAGGATCTTGTCTACAGCCTGGGTTATTTTATCTATGCCTAAAGTGCCATGCTCCAGGCCCATAAGTTTTTCAAGGGCCTATAAAATGTTTGAGCTATTACCAAAAAATAAAAATTGACTCTAAAAACATAAAAAAGAAAACTGCATGGACTGGGGTTGTGGCTCAGTGGTACAGCACTTGCCCCTCATATGTGAGGCACTGGGTTCAGTCCTCACAACCATGTAAAATGAATAAATAAAATAAAGGTACTGTGTCCATTTAAAAAAAAACGAAAATTGCAATATTAAAATTTGGAAGTATTTAACTCAACTTGTACTGAAATGTTTGAAACATAAAAAAACTTTTTATTAGCTCCACAATATGTAAGGAAGGTAGCACCCTTGAAATTAACAAGTATTTAATTCCATGTATCTAAACTGTGACATAAGGTCACATAGATGAGGTGACCTATATATGTAACTCAAATATATATTACATTTAATTTGAAATATATTTTACTATGTATAAAAAAGAGAGGTTTCCAAAAGTTAGAGTTCATAGGGTTGATGAACTATCAGAACAACTGTCTACATGCACCATCATAATTCACATTAGGGTGATTATTATCTATTCACCTTACAGGAAAATTCAGAGTGGTAGGTCAATGCCCATAGAAATGGCTCCAAATGCATTGGTTTTTAAGCATCTGAGCCTGAACCCTAACTGAAAATTTAACATAAAATACTATGTTCCTTAGTTATTCTAATTTTTCAAAGTTTATATTGTGTTAATAGAAAATGGAAAGTTTAAAGAACATGTTTCAATTTTAAAACCAATGCTATTTATGGTAAATAGTCACAGAGTAAATGTTTGTCATTATTGGAGTTATCAGTTCAAGATAATGAGCTTTTACCTATAGGTACTATGTAATACACCCTTTGCTTTTAACCCATCAAGAATGAGGGAGCAGGTTTTGGATGCAATGGATAGCAAGTTGTGACAAGATTGAATTTAGTCATTCACTGTATGCATGGTCCATATGATCAAAAACTAAGAATACTAGACAGTTCTTTAAAGTATCTTGCAGTTTATCATCTATAAATTGCTACTTTTATGCCATTTTAAAAGCCTGTTCTTAGGGACATAATATTTAACAATGTCAAGAACCAATTTACAGAACATTGATCTTATTCTAGTAGAGTCTATAGTTCATTTCTCATCGTGGCAGTGGCACACATAGGTGGTAGGATAGTAAGGAGCATGTGGCAATGTCTTATTGATGAAGGCCTGGGTCCTACCTGCCGTACCTTAGCAGGTGTAACTGCTAGCTAGAGAACACTAAAGGTGACCCACACCATGAGTTCATTGCAGTAAGCCAATGTCTGTGTTAGCTAAATGCACATCTGGAAATGACTGCTTGCTCAGGCACCATGTGCCAGATGAATAAATTCTTGTTAAGCAACTGTACCTGGCTGACTGGAGAAATTGGAAGTTTAGTTCAGAAGTGGGGGTGGGTAATGGGATTTGCCATTATTCCTGTCTTGGAACAGACTCAAAAAGTTTGATTCTGGAAAGAATGTCATTTGGAATATAAACCATTTAATTCTGGTTTTCTTTACTGAATCAGCTGAACCACGTTAATTCTAGATTTAAATCATTTGAAATTCATATTTGCTTTGTAAATTTATGCTGCCCTCACAAGAAGTATTAATTTTCCTAAAATTCCTACAATTTTTTTTTGATAAAACTCCACATGTCCACCTACCTCTGTCTTCAGTTGGACATTTACTTTCTTTTTTATCCCTATTACAGATAAAACAATGAAGGCACAGTGATTTCCCCAGGGTCACACAGTTCTTGGGTGCTAAAGCTTTCACTAGATGTTATATTTTGTAGCTCTGGTCCAAAGACTTTTTTTTTTTTATCCTGGTCTCAATGTACCCTTGGCTATTTCTTGTATTTCTTAATTCCAGTTCTGAAAAGGCCAAATAGAACTGTTAATGTTCACATTCAACAAAAACATCTGTTACAGGCAGTTGCTGACTGACTAGTAATATTCATCTTCTTTGCCCGATCTAAATTAGACCTGGGAGAATCTCTACATTTGCTGCTAAACTATTAAGAGCTCCATATTGGGGCATTTTGCTGAGAGAAGAAATAGCTCACATATCTCTTCTTAACGCCTGTAAAGAAAATTGCCCCCAAATGGCAAGCTGTGACTTCTCCTGGGAGGGAAAAGAGGATTTCCAGAAAAAGTAGAATCTCTTGCTTTGGATAAGGAGCTAATTCACCTTCTTACTGCTTCATCTAGCAAATATGCACATATATATATATATATATATATATATATATATATATATACCTCCTTCATTGAAAGGGGTGAACTGAATCCATTCACATCTAATGTCAGCTACTCCGCTTGAGCACAGAATCCCATTTTTGTTCCCTGCTCACAGACTCTGCTTTTTCAGCTAATCACCCCCTCTATCCTTCACACTAGCATACATAGATGGTTAATATCTCCTATTTAAAAACAAAGTTGTCCTTGATTTCATATGCCCTCTAGCCATGTCCCATTTTTCTGTTCCCTTCTTTATTGTGAAATTTCTCAAAAGAACTGTCTCATTTTCTTCACCTTTTTTTCTACCCTCAGCCATGTAAATCAGATTGTGACTACCACAGCTCCACTGCAACCTGTTGTATCAAGGTCAACAATGGTTTCACTAACCATATGGTCTTGCTTACCCAAGAAAGTCCCAGTTTGCACAATGTCTTGGCAAAATTATTAATAATTTCCCTCTCACTATTAAACAACTGTGGATTGGACTATAAATTACATGGACAATAAATCAGCCAACCAATGACCTCCATCTTGCAAATTTTGCCACTTCTCCATACTGATCTTTCTCAATTTCCCTGAAGTACTTCTTAATGACCTGTTAATGTTGGCAAACTGCCACGTTTTCAACTGAATTCTTACTCTCCTCTTCATCCACACACTGCCCCTAAGTTATATCATCCAGTCCCATGATTTGAATACCATCTATATTCTGATAACTCATAAACATATACTTCAACCTATGACTTCTTCCTGAACTCTAACCTCACCTTTCCTGACTATTTGATGCACAGCCACTTGTATATCTAATAGGCAGAGCAACTTTAATGAATCCAAATTAGAACTTATAATTCCCCTGCATTTTTCTCCTACCCTTTTCTATCACTCTCACTTTCAGCCAGAGGCAACACCATTACCTCTGTTTCTGTAGTCAAACACTGCTGCACCCTCTTAGTACTCTTTCTTCTTTACAACCCACATCCAATCTCTGGAAAGTTTCATTTGCTATCTCAAATCTATCATCAACCTGACTACTCTCTCCATCTCCATAGTCCCTGTCACCGTCTACCCTTGCCAGACTATTCATGGTCTTCCTGTTCTATTCCTGTTCCTCCACAGAGCAGCTGGAACACTACTTCCCAGGTGTATTTGAATATTGGTTTAGGTTACTCTTTAAATCAAACACCCAAAGCATTGAGAATAAAATTGAGACCTTTGGTTTCCTTCATTTCTTTGAACTCAATTTTAATCATTCTTTCCCTTGCTTCTCTCACTCTGTTCATCCACAGTAGACTTTGTGCTGCAGCTCAAACATGCAAACTTTATTCTGTCCTCAAGATTTTAACTTTTGTTTCCCTGCACCCAGGAAACTCTTCTTCTGAGCCTTCTAATGGCTTTGCTCCCTTATTTCATTCAGATCTGATACCTGAGCTAACATAGCACCCTAATCAATCCCCTTACGTGGCTTCATTCCCCCCTCTGGTACTTATCAGCTCCCCGTATTGTACTATTTTGAGTATGTGTGATAGTCAGCTTTGCATCACTATGACTAAAATACCTGACAAGAGGAGGAAAGGTTTTATTTTGGCTCATGGTGTTAGAGGTTTAGTCCGTGGTCAGCTGAGTTCATTGCTCTGAGACCAAGGTAGAAGGGTAGAGTGGAGGAGAACTACTCACCTCATGGAAGGTGGGAAGTAGAGAGAGAAAAGGAGGAGGGGGCCCAGGGAGGGTAAACACTTCCAGGGCATGCCCCCAGTGACCCACCTCCTGTAGCCATGTTCCACCTGCCTACAGTTACCACCCACTTCATCCATTCAAACTAGGATGGCCTGATTAGGTTACAGTTCTAATAAGAACTGTAACCTAATCTAACAATTTTACCTCTGAATATTCCTGTATTAATACAAGAAGGTTTTGTGGGATACTTCATATCCAAACTATAAGAGTATGCTTATTTTCTATACCTTTCACCATGATGTGAGTTTAAAAAAAAAATTTAACAAGGATCCTGTCTATATGCTTACCTTTGTATTCACACTGTCTAGTTTAATATCACCATATTGGATACTCAATAAATATTTGCTGAGAGAATGAATGAATCACAGCTTTCGATTGGTTGAATTCAGAATTCTGAACACTCTTCATTCCAGCAAGTATTTGTTCCCTCTGTATTTGTAGAATATTGATTCCATTATCAGCATTTAAAAAAATCTGTCTAGTTGAATGATACTCCCATAGCCTATAAA